>NW_026126762.1:0-130019 GCF_943737965.1 Phodopus roborovskii | reverse complement strand
TTCAATTAAATATATATGTTTTAACTTCTGTTCCACTTTGAACATGTCTCAGCTGATTTGGTGCTTCTGGCAGATGAGGATTGGTTTGCTGACCTAAAGCCCTGGTCCTCAATATTGCTCTCCCTGGACTTATGGTGAACTAGTACAGCCGATGCATGAATCCTTGACAAGGTCTACAAACCAATGACTGTGATAAATGTTTGATTTCCTGAATCCCCCTTCTTTTTGTTGTTATTGTCTAGCATTTTTTAGCCTACTTGAAGCTAAGAGAAGCACTGCAAAAGTAATGCAGGAAGTAACACAGGGCCTATCCCCGCACACAATGGTGTTTTGATTTTCAAATAGCTGTCACCTGGAGTTCTACAGCCTATAAAGCCTCCTCTGAGCAGCTTGTTGCTATTATGTCTACCGGTTTCCTCAACCTCCAAGGAAATAAGGTTTTAGTTTCTATAAATCCAACCAACTGGGACCTCATTTTATTGGAAAAGTAAGGTAGTGGCCTAAAATAGTGAAGTGTTTTTAACAGGATAAACAGACAGGGAGGCTTGAGACCATTAGTCTCAGTGACAAGGTTTCCAAAATACAGGCAGTTCATAGAGTACAAATTTAATTTACAAGGTCATCATGGATCTAAGTTAATAGTATCTGTCATTTGTTTATGCAGGATTGATAAGCACACCTGAATGGTTGGGGGATTTTCTTTGATTTTACTTTTTCACCTGAGAACAGGATTTTGGCTCTGTACTCTGTAATCAGGGATTTATCTACTGGCAGAAATTCTTGTTCTCTTTATTCTTGCAATAAGCTCTAATTTTATACCATTTGGTTATTAATTTTTGCATCACATTCCCTCTTTGCCATGAACATTAGAGGCCCAATTTTTGGGCCTCCAATAGGTAAAAGATTTCTGGTGTTTTTTCGTGTACAGATTAGTCACCTAGCCCACTATGGTTAGGAGTTATCTTTTGATATATCATCTCAACAAGGGAAAATGTAAAATGTATTCTTTCTTTTACCACTTCCTGCTTACTTTGGTGGTGTTTCTTGGACGTGAGAAGGGTAAAATGCTAGACCAAAATAAATAAATAATTAATTAAATGATTAAATAAATAAAATAAAAGAAGGGGGGGATTCAGGAAATGGAACATTTATCAGAGGCATTAGTTTATAGAACCTGTAAAAGATTCACACCAGCTATGACACTAAGTCGAGAGCAGTATTTAGGAGCAGGATGTAGTCAGTAACTGATGCTCATCTGCTAGACGCACAAATTTGCTAAGACATGTTATAACTAGGGAACATAAGTTAAAATATATGTGTGTGTGTGTGTTTGGAACTCTGTATTGATCAAGAAGGACATCAAGACCAGGGAGAAAATTCCATCCTCAGGAAAGTTGTACTTGTCCGAAGTCCTTTGACTGGATCCAAGCTTTACGACATCTGTTCCTCTGAAGCCTATATAAACTGTGTTGTATAAAAGGACATAAATGTTTTAGATATATTATCATCACCAATCTGTACCAAAATCTATATTTTGAAAAAAGTAGATACTTGGTATCTGTAAAACAGCAAGAATGTACTTATGCCTTTGAGTCCTAGGAAAACCTACAGATTTGGGTTAGAAGCTTGTACATTTTTCTTCTGTCAAGAGAAATCCACGTAAAGATTGATCAGACATACCTGAGGCCTGATGAAAATTCCTTCACATTTATACTTAGATGACAACCAAAATAAATCATAAAACCTTGAGCTTTTGACTAAACAGCCGGGAGTCACTGCTCAATAGCTTAAGAGAACTTAATTAAATGGTAAGCTCTGAATTTTTATATTGTAAATTATTTTTCTATCTTTAAGACTTATATGTCTTGGGCTAGAGAGATGGATCAGAGATTAAGAGTACTGTCTGCTCTACTAGAGTTCCAGAGTTCAATTCACAGCAACTATATTGTGTCTCACAAACATCTATATTGAGATCTGTTACCCTCTTTGGGCATGCAGACATGTATGCAGGCAGAACACTGTGTGCATAATTAATATATAATTGTTCAAAAAAACTTACATGTCTTTATATTTTTAGATCCTTTTTTAGGAGCCATATTAAGGCTGCCTTTACTGCCAAGGTCACAAAGTATTGGTTAGCCAAGACATCAATAGTATCAGAGACCTTTGAAGGATAAATTTTATGTAACTTTTTAATATATTTAAAAAAATGACAGGGACCATTCCTTATATTACTAGCCATAATCAATTGTCTATGGCATTGAGGGGAGAAGTTTTTCACCAAGTGCATAATATGAGAGGTTTTTTTTTTTGTCGTTTTTTTTTTTTTTTTTTTTTTTTTTTTTTTCCTCTGTGGAACTGAGACTTGGAAATGTCTGACCTTATTTTGTCTAGGCAAAGATGGTGCAGATAATTTTCCAGTACCCTGGGCCTCTATACAGTCTGAGCTGGGTCCTATCTGTCAGCAGGCATTGTATTTGAACAATCAGCATTAAAATGTATGTGAGAAAATTAGGATTTCAGAGAGAAAATTTTATAACTAACCCCATTTAAATGAAAACAAACATTTATAAACAGCCTTTATAAAACTAGAATTTTGCATTGTCAGTTTTAGCTTTAAAAATACTGATTTTATTTTGAAACTCCTTTTAGGGAAACATAAAACTGCTGTGTGACTCAGTTTATCTAAATAATTTATGCTTCCAAATTTAGCAAAAACAAGGATGGATTCCCTTCTGTATCATAAAAAATGAGCATCTCAACTTTTGGTTAGTATATACACTGTATGGCTATGATCTTAAATTTTAGCACTTTGATTTAACTACAAACATTAACAATGTAATAGAAGCACAAATAAATTGTAACTTTCTGAATTTAAACATTTAAAAACTGTCTTATAAAACAATTAAACATCCTGTAATTTGTTTTTGTAATATCAAATTTAAGCACCCTTTATGTCTTTAAACCCATTATGACCTGAGTGACTGTTAAATTTATGTTAATTTCCAGTGTTACTAATTGTAACAGTTTAACTGGTTTCAATTTTTAACAGCATTAGACATAAAACAGTATTAATGTCATCTACATTAAAAGGACATCTGATTTTCTGATAATCTGAATTTAATGACCAGTGCTCAGAGATAAATTTTGAGATGAGGGCTATTAGCATTGGAGAGCAAAAATGTTTAAACCATTTTTGTTTTAGCTCTACTCTTGCAATAAACAGGTTTGTAACAGGAAACACAGATAGAACTTTTTGACAAGTACATATATTTTTCTTGAGAGATATAAATGGAACTTTTAAACAGTTAACCTGGTATGGTCAAAATTTTTAACTCATATTACTAATCTTGAATTTATATTTGTAGATATCAGAGCCCACAGCAGTTTACATCTTCCTCTGACCTATTTAATACTTTTCTTTGAACCTCTGTTAACATGACCTGTAGTCTCTTTCTCTGATTTTCTCAGACATCCCTAGTGTAGATAAATCTCTCCTTTTCTGTTTTTCTTTTTCTTATCACTGAAATTACTCAGAGTTGCATGCCTGAAGTGAAATCTTATTTATTTATTTAATTCCTGACTCTAACTTCTTGCTATGGTGATTTCCCCTGAACCTCTCTGCACCCTCTGCTCTCTTAACTGTTGGTTCCTGTTACAGATTACGTGCGGTACACCATCTCTCCTTTTATGTTATCTTTCATTATTATAATTTTATTTTTATCTCCTTTGTACTCTTCTGCATCTGGCCAATCCTTTTTCCTGTTCTACCTTTTATTGCCTAGAGAAGTGGTATCATACTTGTAACACCTGAAGTTCCTTCTGATGTTCTCTTTGCTACTTTGATGAGTTGCGTTGACCTATAAATCTCCAGGCCCATTTGAATTGTTTACTAGACCACTATTATCTTATTTTATTTTCTTTGCTTCAGACTGATTGTACCAAGTCTGCACATAGCCATCACATCTATTTACCATATATTTTGTTAGTTGTATTTTTTTAGTTGACATAAAAACCTTTACTATATTTTTTCCCCAAAACCGCCTTATCCTCCACCTCCCCCCCCCACCCTGTACCTGCATGCTTCTGTGTGGTCCCTCCAGTCACAGTCACTGGCACCTGAGGAGAGGAGGGAAGGGCCAGGGGAAGCTTCAGTCATTCACCTCCATAGATGAGAATTCCTCTTCTTTCTCAATGCCCACCAGCTGATCCAATGCACCTAGGCCATCAGCAACACAGCATGGCTCCTGAATGATCATGGCTTAGGACTTCTGTATCAGGAGGGGCTCGGTGCTGTTTGCCCTGGTTTTCTGAATTACCACCTGCCTGGAAGTTCCTTGCCTGGGAATTTTTGTTTGTTTGCTTGTTTGTTTTTTACATGTCGATCCCAGTTCCCTCTCCACACCTCCCTCCATCCCTCCCACTTACACTCTCTGCTCCCTCACATGCAACTGACCACCCTGCCCTCCCATCCCCCCACCAAATTTCCACATGTAGGGCAATGCCATCCAGGTGGGTTCATATAGATCTGTCATGTCATTTGATGTAGGGACTAGGACTTTTCTCCTGTATCTAGGTTAAGGCAGTATTCCTCCATGGTGAATGTCTCTGCAAGGTTCTTTTTTGTACCAGGAATACATCCTAGTTCCACTGTCTGAGGTCCCTAGGACTGCTCAGTCCTTCTGGCTGAGACCCATATTCAGGGAAGCCTGAGTCAGTCCCATGCTGGATTGCCAGCTATCAGCCTGGGGACCCGTTAGCTCCTCCTTCTTCAGGTCAGCTGTCTTTATGTTTCTGCCACTTGGTCTTATCCACTCCATCTGCATCTGTATTCTAGTTTGACTCAGTGTTTAGATATGGGTGTTGCCTTCTCTTTCCAACAGGTACTAGATGAGGGCTCCATGAGGGTGGATAAATTAGTTGCTGATCTCACTATCCAGAAAGGGCATTTATGGTAGCCTTTCTACATTTGCTCAATTTGTTAGTTGGCAACAGACTTGTAGGTCTCTAGCCCATTCTTTAGGTTCAGTTTTACCTTCAAAACAATAATGTATCACTCTTTTTGTTCTCTCTCTCTCTCTCTGTCTGTCTCTCTTTCTCACTCACACTGAGTCTCTCTCCTGTCTTCTATTCTTATCCTGAGTCAATCTTTCTAGTCACACATTCTTTCCTGTCCTCCTCTACGCTTTTTCCTAGTTCTCTCCCTATTCACCCCCCCACCCCCATGTGCTCTGGGGGACTTGTCCCTTCCACCTTCTGTGAGGGACTTTATATGAATCTGTCGGAATACACCTTGTATCCTAGTTCCTCTGGTGGTGAGATCATTTGATGTAGGTGTAAAATTCAATTGCGAGTGAATACATACTATGTACCTCCTTTTGTGACTGGGTTACCCAATTCAGGATGGTTTCATCAAGTGCCAACCGCTTGCCTGCAAATTTCAAGATTCCATTATTTTATTCTGCAGAGTAGTATTCCATTGTGTAGATGTGCCATATCTTCTTTATCCATTCTTCAACTGAAGGGCATCTGGTTGCTTCCATGTTCCATGCTATTACAAAGAATGCTACTATGAACATAGTTGAGCAGATGTCTTTATTGCATGGGTGTGAGTCATGTGGATATATGCCTAAGAGGGGGTTTGCTGGGTCCTGTGGTAACCTAATTCCCATTTTCCTGAGGAACCACCATACTGATCTCCAAAATGGCTGTACAAGTTTGCACTCCCACCAGCAGTGGAGGAGTGTTCCCCTTTCTGCCCATGCTTAACAGCAGGAGTTGTCATTGGTGTTTCTAATTTTAGCCCTTCTGGCAGGATTAAGATGGTAGCTCAAAGTTGTTCTGATTTGCATTTCCCTGATAGCTAAGGATGTTGAACACTTTCTTAAGTGTCTGTCAGCTTTTTTCAATTCCTCTATTGAGAATTCTTTCTTCAGTTCTGTACCCCATTTTTTAATAGGGTGATTTGGTGTTTTGCTGACTAGTTTCTTGAGTTCTTTGTATATTTTGGAGAACTCTCCTTTTTCTGATGTAGCATTGGTGAAAATCTTTTCCCTATCTGTGGGATGCCTTTTGGTCTTGTCCACTGTCCTTTGCCTTACAGAAGCTTCTATCTTTGAAGAGATCCCATTCGTTAATTGTTGATCTCAGTATCTGTGCTCCTGGAGTTATATTCTGGAAGTGGTATCATATACCAATTTCTTCAAGGGTACCTCCTACTTTCTTTTCTAAGATGTTCAGTTTGGGTGGATTGATGTTGAGGTCTTTGATCTATTTTTATTTGAGTTTTGTGCATGGGGATAAACATGGGCCTATCTGCAGTCTTTTACACACCCTCATCCAATTGTGCCAGCACCATTTGTTGAAGAGGCTTTCCTTGCCCCATTGTATTCTTTTAGCCATTTTGTTTAAAGTCAGGTGTTCATAGGTGTGTGGGTTTCTATCAGGATTTTCAGTTAGATTCCATTGGTCTACCTTTCTTTTTTGTGCTAATTCCAGGCTGTTTTCAGGCATAAAGCTCTATAGTAGAGCTTAAAGTCAGGGATGGTGATGCCTCCTGAAGTTCTTTTATTTTACAGGGCTGTTTTGGCTATCTCGGGACTTTTGATTTTCCACATAATGTTGATTATTATCCTTTCAACGTCTGTGAAGATTTGAGGTGGGATTTCAGTAGGCATTGCATTGAATCTCTAGATTGGTTTTCACAAGATTGTCATTTTTATTATATTTATCCTACCTATCCAATAACCTGGGAGATCTTTCCATTTTCTGGCATATTCTTTAATTTCTTTGTTTAGAGCCACAACCTTCTTATTATATAGGTCTTTCACTTGTTTGGTAAGTGTTACCTCAAGATACTTTATGTTGCTTGTGGCTATTGTAAAGCGTGATGTTTCTCTGATTTCTTTCTCTGTCTCTTTGTCATCTGAATGAAGTATGGCTACTGAATCTTTTGAGTTTATCTTTTATCCTGCTGATTTGCTACAGTTGTTTATCACCTGCTCTCTTTCTGAACTCACTCAGTTCTCCTGAAAACAAGGTGGCTGGCTACCTTTCACGGGACACTACACAATCACATGATGTGATTATTCCATGTTGTAAGTACTAGGGAGAGATTTCAGCACAGAAAAAGAGTTGTCTGATATGTAGTTTCCCACTGAGGTCAGATGAAATGAAATCACTTATTTCATGGTTGTCACTGGGGCTGCAGACAAGTAGGAAAAAAATAAAGAAACAAAAAGAAAACAGGAACAAGATCTGAAACAACAAATTAAGTCTTTCTCCCATCTCAAGCCTGGATGATGGCTCCACTGATTTAGAAACCTGAACACAGTCCTGTTAAAGAAGAACATTGAATAACACAGCGATTTTCTCACCTGTACCCCGAGGAAGCTGTGCTGGGTCATCACAATGCTTGTAGAAGTAATCTTCCCAGACCAATTCTCTTAGAGTATTCAAATTACCATGAAGACAACACTTTTTATTATTATTCTTTTGTCAAGATTTCAGGAATAAAACTCCAAAATGCATTAGAGCTATCACCCAAGCATCTAACAGGAAAAAGATATATCGTCTTCTTTGTGATATTGCTCCTTCCCTTTCATGGTTTTCTGAAGTGTCTGTGACTACTAGATAAAATGTACACCCAGGTCCCATGACCTTAGTAAGAAGCCACAGAACAAACTTCTTCTGTGCCATATGCCCTAAAATCTCTCAAGATTTTAATAATGTGGGCACCCTTCCCTCTATTGAATAAGTTAATCATTCCAGTCTGCATTGTGTAATTGTATCTGCAACACATGCACATTGTGTGGAAGAGGAGAGGATGATCTCACACACTGTTGGAAGACAGTGGGGTTGTCTGTTTTAGACAGGAGTAAGTGACATTGAGATTTGTGTCCCTACAGGTGTCTACAACGTCTGAGTCTTGAGTAGAAGCCAGAGCCAAGGAACCCTGTGATGTGTCTTTAAGCACACTCTAACCCTTGGGGAAGTGCTCTTGTTGTTCAAGCTTAACCAGCCAGTCAGCAAAACCAGGCCAACCAGCCAGTCACAGGCATTGCAGGACACTTCCTATAACCACACTGTAGGCTGTTACTCTTGCTTTGAGCTTCATTTTAAGTGGAACAACTGCCAGTGTATTGATTTCT
This sequence comes from Phodopus roborovskii, assembly GCF_943737965.1. Lineage (NCBI taxonomy): Eukaryota > Metazoa > Chordata > Mammalia > Rodentia > Cricetidae > Phodopus > Phodopus roborovskii. The sequence continues at coordinate 121,869 of NW_026126762.1, read as the reverse complement.
GTTCTGCTAGTGGTACTGTAGTACATTGTGAGTGGACCATGGATGAGCACAGAAGCCACAACATGGTGAGTGAGGGGATGTTATCCTCAGATGGGCAGGATGGGATGGGGAGGCCTGGGAGTTGGTGTGGCAGGCCCTACAGGTTGCTTGTTGGGAAACTTTGGCCACATTCAGTGTTCTGTAAGGTACCATATGGTCCTAGCAACTCCCCATACCTGGGTGTTGTGGTATGAATATTTCACACAGTGAAAACCATTTGATTTCCATCAGAGAGCTTTGTGTAGAAAGACATTGATAGTCAGCACCAGAGTTCTTTTGGTGCACAGGATGGCAAGTAGCCAAACCTGGAGAGTCCTAATTTCTCCAGTGTCTTCTACAACTTCTGCAATACACATTTAATGCTTACGTACAAGATTTATGTTTAGCTATTTGTGTGTATCTTGTAAAAGACTTTTCTTTATTTCTGTACATCCTTATATTTATTTATTTTTGATTTTTTTGATATAGCTTTTTTCTCTGATTTTTACATATTTATTATTTTTTTCTTTTTTTTCAATCAAGACCAAGGAATATTTAATAATGTTTATTCTATACAGGAAAATATCAAATGAAGAAAACTTGATATCCCACTAGAGGAAATCAAATCAGAACCAAATCCATAGTGTACCCATGGCTTTCCTGGAACTCAGTATATAGACCAGGCTGGTCTTGAACTGAGAGGTCAAACTGCCTCTGTATTCCAAAAGCTAGGATTAAAGGCATATGTTTGACACTATCTCCTGGCTTGCCTCATAATTGTAGCTAGTTTTTTTTTTTATATTACAAAGTCCATTTAAATAAAAACAAACATTTATAGACAATATTTGGGAATGTGTGCATTGTTCTTTCCAAACTACTTCCTGCTGGTAAGGGGCACTGTCATGGGGGATTCGAAGAAGATTCAGAAATCCTGGCTGTAGTCTGTAAGGCTGCTTTGTCCAGCTGTTTTGAATGTAGCATCACCTTATACTCTGTTTCTGGCGGTCTGGCTTGATCAAGCCACATTTGTCTGGAAGGAATCCACATCTTTTCATTTTCTGTGGAAACAAAAATAGAAATCCTTTTCCCCAGTAACTTGTTCTTCAACTAAAATTTTGGAGTCAAAGCATTTTTTTTTTAATGCCGATACCAGTTCCCTCTCCCTCCCTCCCTATTTCCCACCCTCCTTCCATCCCTCCTTCCCTCCCTCCCTCCTTCCCTCCCTTTTAACCTCGCTGCCCTCTCACATGCACCCTAACCATCCTCCCCTCCCATTCCCCCACCCCAATTCCATATGTAGGGGAGTGCCATCCAGTTGGGGTTATGTAGATCTGACAGGTCATGTGAAGTAGGGACTAGGGCTTCTCTCCTGTCTCTAGGTTAAAGCATGTATCCCTCCATGGGTGATGTGTTCGCAAAGTCCTTTTGTGCACCAGGAATACATCCTGGCTCTATTGTCTGATGTCCCTTAGACTGCTTAGTCCTTCTGGCTGAGACCCATATACAGGGGGGCCTGTGTCAGTCCCATGCTGGATTCCCATCTATCAGTCTAATAGCCATTAGCTCCTCCTTGTTCAGGTAAGCTGTTTGTATGTGTTTCTGCCACATGGTCTTGTCCTCTCCATCTGTATCTGGGTTGTAGTTCAACTCAGTGTTTATGTATGGGTGTTTGCTCCTGTTTCCAACAGGCATTAGTTGAGGGCTCCATGGATAAGTTAGTTGTTGATCTCAGTGTCTGGGAAGGGCATTTATGGTAGTCCTTCCACGGAAGCTCAAATTGTTAGTTGGGAGCAGGCTTGTAGTTCTCTAGACCTTTGTTTGTGTTCAATTTTATCTTCAAACCAATATTGGCTCCCTCTTTTATGTTCTCTCTCTCTGTTTCTGTCTCTCTGTCTCTCTCTTTCCTGTCTTATATTCCTAACCAGGCTCAATCTTTCTGGTCACACATGTTTTCCTTTCCTCCCCCTCATTTTCTCCTACTTCTTTCTCCATTCACTGCCCCCCTTACTTCCTCTGATCTCTGGGGAACTTGTTCCTTCCCAGTTCTGTGAGGGCCTGTATATGAATCTCTTAGAATACACCTTATATCCTAGTTCCTCTGGTGGTGGGAAGTATAGGCTGGTGATCCTTTGATCTAAGTCCAAAATCCATATATGAGTGAGTACATACTGTATTCCTCTTTTTGTGACTGGGTTACCTCATTCAGGATGGTTTCTTCAAGTGCCATCCACTTGCCTGTGAATTTCAAGATACCATTGGTTTTTTTTTTTTTTTTTTTTTTTTTTTTGCAGAGTAGAATTCCATTGTGTAGATGTGCCACATCTTCATTAACCATTCTTCATTTGAGGGACATCTAGGTTGCTTCCAGGTTCTTGCTATTATAAATAGTGCTTCTACGAACATAGTTGAACAGATGTCTTTGTTGCATGGATGTGAATCCTTTGGGTATATGCCTAAGAAGGGGATTGCCGGGTCCTGCGGTAAACTAATTCCCATTTTCCTGAGGAACCGCCATACTGATCTCCAAAATGGCTGCATGAGTTTGCACTCCAACCAGCAGTGGAGGAGTGTTCCCATTTCTCCACATCCTCTCCAACATAAGTCATCATTGGTGTTTCTAATTTTAGCCATTGTGGCAGGATTAAGATATTGTCTCAAAGTTGTTTTGATTTGCATGTCCCTGATAGCTAAGGATGTGGAGCATTTTCTTAAGTGTCTTTCAGTCTTTTTGATTTCCTCTATTGAGAATTCTTTCTTCAGTTCTGTACCCCATTTTTTAATAGGGTTATTTGGTGTTTTGTTGACTAGTTTCTTGAGTTCTTTGTGTATTTTGGAGATCAGATTTTATATATGGATTGCAGTTCCTAGTCACTCCCTCCCATGCCTCCCAATTCGCCTCCTGTCCCATTCCTGTTCCCACTCCACAGGGAGGGTCTTGCCTTACAGGAGGAGTCAAAAATCTGTCAAGTCATTTGGAGTAGGGACTATGTCCTCCCTCCTGCCTCTAGGCTAACGGAGTATCTCTCCCAAAGTCCTTTCATGCTCCAGGGATATATCCTGGTTCCAGGGAGACAATTTTTTTCCAGGTATAGCACCGGATCATGGCATGAAAGTTGCTCTGTAGAGCAGGCTAGTCCCAAACTCATAGAGATGTACATACCTCTGCCTCCTGAGAGTGATATTATAGGCATGGGTCACTGAACATATCCATACATGGCATTCTTTTGTTGGATTGCACTCCACTACTAAACTGTGATGTGGAAGCGTAGAATTGTACATAAAAAGACTTACCTATTTATATGGATAGTCAGACCCACAAAATATGATTTAGCTGAGGGAGTGCTGCCTATAAAATAGCCCAAAGATAAGTAGTGTACTAATAAGGGATGTTAGAGATTAAGATGCTAAAAAATATAAATTTGATCTCTAGGATTGTCCAGGACACTTGGCTCCAAACCATGACAAAAGAGAAACTCCTTATGACAAAACAACACTTTAATCAGCTCAGGTGACATTGTTTGGTCACACTGAATATTAGGGCCTGTTGTGGCAGAAAGGGCTAGTGTTCTAGAGAAAATCAAAGTTCTCCCAGATGGGCAAGATAAACCCAAGTGACAATTGTTTGAAAGGGAAAATCCTTTTGTTTTGAGGGTTGGGTTTAGCAAGCAATACTTTCAGTTTAGGTCCTCAATCATAGAGTTGGATCAATGCTTCTTCCCAAAATATGAAACTTGATTGGCAGAAACAGTAACAACCAGGGGGCTGTGCCTTAGGACTTTTCCATCATGCCCTGAGAGATGCAGAATAAAATAGAGCTCCTCCTATAAATCAAGGAGGAGGGAATGCTATTGTCTAGGGCCAGGGCCTTTGTGTAGCTGTTTTTTCAGATCCTCTAGAACACAACTGTTACTCCTGCTGACTTTCTAGAGTTTTCCCATTTCCTTTCATTTCCTCCTGGAAGTAGTAAAGAGGTAGCAATTCTTTATAAGAAGTTTACATAGAATAAGACATAAGTTAAGCAAGATCTCTCTGCCCCAGGTTTTATCTTCTCTTTGTTCTCCCTTTCCTGTCTTCCTTATCTTCTGGCACATCTGTGTCAGAAACTGTCATTAAAGTGTCACTTGCTGTTGAATGTCACTGGTGTACTATGAAATCATTATGGTACTATCTTTTCTGTTGAAGACTTTCATGGCCTTACTGGCCCAACTTGCAGTTTCCTGACCCTATTTAAATTGTTCAAATTGTCAGCTGGCATATGACCCTGGAAGAACATAAAAGTGGCAGCAATTGTGGAATGCAAAATATGTTTTAGGAGCCAGACAGTGATGATGAATGCCTTTAATCACAGCCCTCAGAGGGCACATGCAGGCCAATTTCTGTGAGTTTGAGACTAATGTGCTATATAGAGTTAGCCCCACTACAACTGAGGCTACAGCAGAGGGAAACAGAGAAACCCTGTCCCAGAAAATTATCTGTTGTAGGCCTTCTCCTCTTGGAACATTAGTGAGAGATGGTTGCATGCTATCATTACAGAGTTTTTTTTTTTTTTTTGTTTCTTTGTTTGTTTTTGTTTTCTTTCTTTTAACCTCTGTAGTCTATGTAGTTATTTCTTACTGGAAAGGCAAAGTCTAGAACAGCTTTAATCCCAGCATTTTGGAATTAATTTTCTGAGACGTGGTTTCTCATTGACAATGGTTTTTTTGATCCCAGTATGTTGCTTTCCAGGGCACTGTATTCTTTAACCTTAAACACACCTCATTAAATTAAGAGACTGTATTCCCTCAGAAGGTAGAAGGATTTTTTTTGACCAAGCATCTTAAACACCTAATTTGAGGATACCAATTACTTTTAAGGTGATATTTAATAAATGGAACTCATTAGTCTATAACACTGCACATTGATTTAAAATATAATCCACCTCTACATCACAAATGATCTCATTGACAAGAAGATAAAAAAGTATGACCCCAGTGTTTTAAAAATTTTCCATATGTATCATGAAGTTGACTGTACATTACACTTACAGCAAAAAGAATTTGCATGTGGAACATGGATGCTGCCTTTAAACCAGAATAGAAAGAATAGTTTATTGCATGCACTGCAAGGAGAAACAGGGTGGATGTCAGTTGCTGTATCCATCATAAAAGATGGCTGTGATTGCTGCATTGTGATGATTTGAATGCAATTGCACCTATAATCTCATAGGGAATGGCAGTAGTAGAAGGAGGAGCTTTGTTGCAGTGACTTTGGCATTTTGAGAAGAAGAGTATCACTGGTCATGTGATTTGGGGTTTCCTATGCTTTGGATATGGGCAAGTATATAAGATGTCTTACTGAGGCCTGCATATCAAGATGTAGCCAGCACCATATTCTTCTTGAAATCATGCTCCCTGCTATGATGAAAATGGACTCAATTTCTGAAACTGAGCCAATCCAATTAACATTTTTTTTTTTTGTAAAATTTGTGGGGGATCACTTTCTTGCAAGTTGAGTGATGAGTATTTCATCCCTGATTGTCAATGGCGAGTCTAGGGTTGGAATCCCTGACTGGGAGAGTTTTACCAAGGAGGCAGAGACAGGTTGACCTCTGTGAGTTAGGGAGCAGGCTGTTCTACAAGAGCTAGTTCCAAGACAACCTTAAAAGTCACAGAGAAACCCTGTCTTAGAAATTATACACAGGAATAAAAATCCTAACTCATATAGATTCAATGGTTTTCTTCTTTAAATACTCAGGGTGTAATGAATCATGACATGTGAATGAAGACAGACCAGATTTGTCGAATAAAATTTGGATATATTTAGCTGCGTGTAGCCAATGGTGTGATGTCATTGAGCTTTGCATTGATCACAGCTACTCCTCCCTTTGCTACCTCATGCTGGGAAGAAACTCCTATAATTCCTTTAGGAAAAAGCTTTGAATGTTCACTAAGAAGGAAATAAAGTTTACTTATTGACTGTTTTCCAATTCCCCAGGCAAATGACCACAGGAATATGTAAGAATTGAGTTCATTTAACAACATTGAAGCTGGTGTAGGCACAGTGCAGAAAGAGGTTGGGGAAGGAAGGAACTTGTGGAATTTGTTGCTTTCCTTTGGTGGAAATATCAGGGTGGAGCCTATAATCAAATGTAGATGGTTTACACAATGTCTGACTGGCCATTTCTTGGTGTCCATAGACAAGGACAATCAATAATCTTGATAAAGTACTGATGAGATAATGAAACTGAATTGCTGACTTTCATATAGAAGATACAATGAAATCTACAGCCCAATACTATAGTCAGTGTGTAAGCTTCAGAGCCTAGGTGTCATTTCTGCAGGGACAGGAATGGAAGATGTGCCCTGTGCTGACCTGGGCAATGGCCCTTTTCCTTTTATCCTCCCTGAGTGTAGGTTCCCTTGGGTGAGTGAAATCTCTGTGTCCACACTGGGCTGTGGTGGTGCACAACTTTTATTCAAGCACTTGAGAGGGAGAGGCAAGAAGCTCTATGTGAGTTTGAGGTCAGTATGATTTTCAAAGAGAGTTTTAGCATGGGTCCCAAACATAAAGAGACCCACCCAAACCTAAAGAGACACCCTGCTTTGAAAACCAAGGGAAAAAACAAAACAAAACAAACAATCCAAAGGGAAACAAATATTGTTGTTCAATATGTATGACAAGGTTTCTTTTGGTATGTGTTGGGAATATCCAAGGGAAAAAACAGAAAGTTTGCTTATGGAATTTATGAATATTGCATTCCACATTCAGATTTGTTTTTATGTGTCACACACAGTTTATAAACCAGTGGAAATATGTCATTGGAATCATCTTTCAGCAATACATGATCACAGCTTATTTAACTTTCCACACTCACTAGCTACCATATCATGTTTCAGGAAAGTTGAGTTCCTGGGAAAAAGGAATTTCTTATCTGCAGTTTTCTCAAGTGTGCATGGTGTTTAGTGGGTGGACAGGCATTGTACATGTGTTCAGAAGCAGAAATTAAATCATTCTTCTGTATTAATATTTGTGTGGGCATCATGGGGCTGGTTTTGCTTTAAACCACAAGGAGCCTTGCAGAAGCATAGAAAGATATTACCCCCATTTTTAGAGAGAGCTCTAAACCATGAGGCATCTCTGTTGGGAAAAATGTCAGTACATGAAGGAACAGAAGCAAAAGAGAGTGAGCATTCTTCTCAATTAATTTTGTGGGAGTTGTGAATTCTTTTTATTTAAGATCTAAACAACTGGCATGATGTGTAGCTGGTTAACATTGTTCAAGATCTTGGTTTTCCTGGCTGAGTTTCCTATGGTGTTTTGATTAAAAAGTTGATTATATTTTCCAGCTTTTGTTCTTGTCATTGTCTCTGCATCTCCCCTTTATCCTTTCCCAAATATTGTATACCTTCTTGATCTCCATACATTTGTTGCAAATATTAAGGTCACAGTATGTCAAAGTATGACCGGAACGTTTCCGGGATTTCCTCTGTGTCCATTGTTATGTCCGCATTTTCATTTCTGATTGTGAATTTGCATGTTCTCTCTCTGCTTTTTCATTAGTTTGTGTAAAGTTTTGTCTAGCTTGTTGATTTTATTGAAAAACCAACCCTTTGTTATATTGATTTTTTGCATTGTTTCCCTGGTTTCTGTTTGATTGATTTCAGCCCTCAAATTTATTATTTTCTGGTGTCTACTCCTCCCGTGTGAGTTTGCTTCTTTTTGTCCTAACGCTTTCATTTGGGGTGTTAATTCTCTATTGTGACTATCTTCTGTGTTTTTGTTTTTTTTTTTTTTTTTTTTTTTTCATATGGTCACATAGTGCAATGAATTTCTCTGGTAGCACTGCTTTCAAGGTGTCCCATTAGTTTGGGTATGTTGTGTCCTCATTCTTGTTGCATTTTAGGATGTCCTTAATTTCTTTATTTCTTCTTTGACGCAGGTATGGTGTAATTGAACATTGTTCGGTTTCCATGAGTTTGTAGGCTTTCTGCGATTTGTGTTGTTGTTGTAATCCAATTTTTAAAGCATGCTGTTCATATAAGATACAGGGGACTATTCCAATTCTTTTGTATCTGTTGAGGTTTGTTATGCCACCTACTATTTGGTCAATTTTAGAGAACGTTTCATGTGGAGCAGGGAAGAACTTATATTCTATTGTGTTTGGATGGAATGTTCTATAGATATTTGTTAAACCCAATTGAGATGAAACTTCTGTTAATTCTTTTGTTACTTTGTTAAGTTGGACTGGTGGTCCTGTCTAGTGGTGACAGTGGTGTGTTGAAGTCTCCCAATATAAGTGTGTGAGGATTTATGTGAGGTTTGAGATTTAGTAGAGTTTCTTTTATGAATGTGGTTGCCTTTGTATTTGAATCATATTTGTTCAGAATTGTGTTGATGGATTTCTCCTGTGATGGACACAGAATGACTGTTTTAATCTATTTTGATTAATTTTGGTTGGAAGCTTAACTTGTTAGAATTTAGGATAGCCGCACCTGCTTGCTTCTTGGGTCCATTTGATTGGAAGATCTTTTCTTAGCTTGAGGTAATATCTGTCTTTGAAGCTTAGATGTATTTCTTGTATGCAGCAGTGAGATGGATTCTGTCGTCATATCCACTCTGTTAGCCTGTGTCTTTTTATAAGCAAGTTAAGACCACTAATGTTGAGGGAGAGTAAGAACCATGGATTATTAATGCTTGCTTGTTTTAGATTTGTTGCTGGCAGTGGTATTGTGAATTTATCAGTCCTGCTTTACCCTTGATTTGTGGTGCAGTGGATTATCTTTTGCCTACATCTTTGTGAGCATAGTTAACTTCCCTGGCTTGGAGTTTTCCTTCCAAATCTTTCTGTATGGCTGGATTTGTAGATACGAATTGTGAAAATCTGGCTTTGTCTTTAAAAATTTTGTTCTCTGCATCTATAGTGATTGACAGTTTTGTTGGGTATAGTAACCTGGGCTGGCATCCGTGGACTCTTTGTACTTGTAGAACATCTATGAAGGACCTTCTCGCCTTGAGGCTTTCCATGGTGTAGTCAGGTGTAATTTTCATAGGTCTTCCTTTATATGTTACCTGGAATTTTTCCTTCACTGCTCTTAATGTAATTTCTTTATTTGTATGTCAGATGTTTTGATTATTATATGTCGAGGGTTTTTTTTTTTGTGTGTGTGTGTGTGTGTGTGTGTGTGTGTGTGTGTGTGTGTGTTGGTATGCTCATTGTACTTTCATGGGCATGTCCTTCTTCAGATTGGGAAAGTTTTCCACAATGATTTTGTTGAATATGTTTTTGGCACCTTTGAGCTGGGCTTTCTCACCTTCCTCTATGCCTATTATTCTTAAGATTAGCCTTTTCACGGTGTCCCACGTTTTGTGTTAAGGATTTGTTGGATTTATGATTTTCTTTGGTCGATGAATCTACTTACTCTACTTTATCTTCTGTGCCTGATATTCTCTCTTCCATCTCTTGAATTCTGTTGGTTATGCTTGCATCTGTAGTCCCTGATCATTTGTCCAGTTTTTCTATTTCCAGCATTCCTTCGATTTATGTTTTATTTATTGTCTCCATTTCTGTTTTCAAGTCTTGATCCATTTCCTTCAATTTCTTAATTGTTTTTTCTGGCTTTCTTCAAGAAATTTGTTCATTTTTTCCATTTTTTTTTGTTTGTTTTATCTTCTGTTTCTTTAAGTATTTTTTCCATCTTCTTTGAGGGCCTCTATCATTTCTTATGGCAATAATTTTTAATTTGTTCTCTTCTACTTCATATGCTTTGTTGTTTACTGGTCAATTTGGTGTAGATTTCATAGATTTTGGTGCTGTTATTCTTGTCGTTCTGTTGTTAGGTGTTTTATTGTATTTCCATCTTCCCATAGCTTCTTCCCTAGTGTGTTTTGGTGGGTCAGAAGTTTGATGTCTGTAGCTCTGGGTGGCCCAAGCTCTGTAGGAGTTCTCTCCACAGGCAGGGCCTGGCAATGGGGCTATAAGTTCAGATTCCAGCTGAAGACTGGCAATGAAAGTCAAAGATTTTGAAGGCTGGGACCCAGGATGTTCCTTAAGCTGATAGGTAGATCTAGCCTGGGCCTGGCTATTGCGGTAAATAAGGATCAGGATAAACAAATAGGCCAAATAGATGTTTATTCAGGGAGAAATAACTTACAACCTAGACAGATGAACACCAGGAAATTCAACCCGATCCTCTCCTGTCCAAGTCACTCCAGAAAAAGAGCGCCTTTCCTGGCCCCCTCCAACCTCCTTCCACAGGTCACTTTTGTCCATGGCTCCACCCCCCAATGGGTGTGGTCAGTGCCAGAGAAGGACTATCTCACTACAATTTTCCTTTTAGTCTAAAGAAAAGATTTAGGCTTAATACAAAGCTATATACAAAACAGTGACTAACAAGTGTGCTCTAAGAAAAGGAAAATCGAGAACAAAATGACCTATATATCTAGTCCTAGGGTGAGGGCATAATGGAGTTTACACTAGAGTTGTCCTAAGCTGGAAAACGTAAGTCTGGTACCTAATATATCTAACTAGGAAGAGAGAATAATAGTTGTGATAGTTTAATCTTTAACCTCATCAAGACCTGAGAAGGAAATTAACAATACTAGAGTAGACAGGAAATGTGGATGGGCAACTTCCAAAAGGTGCAGCAAGGACAGAAACAGCAAGCCACCTGAACAGTCACCCTAGGTCTCACAGCAACGTTGGTACACCCAGATTTGGCTAAGGCCAAGAGAACTTGACAGACCACAACAACAGTAGGGAGGTAGAATGGCTGTCTTACCCTGACTTGGCAAGATCAAGCAGTTTTCTATATTTGTCTCCTGCAAGCACATAGGACTGCATGTCCAAAACAGTGGTCAAGGTGGTGGCAATTCTTTGCCGAACAGGCCATTAGCTGAGGTGAGATTGAACTCCAGCAGGAGCAACAACAGTGTCCAACATATTTTCGGGAAAGTGCACTGTGCTGTCAGGAGCAACAGTGTCTAATGTCAATGGAGTACTAATATTAAAACATTTAAATGCCATGTTCTGCATGTCTATGAAGTGATTGAAGATTAAGCATCTATATCTGACTAATCTCATAGGTACAGGAAATGTGAGTGAAGATAATCTGTAATACTTGGGAACTTAGCTAAAAAGACTGATTTAAACTTTCCTGAGTAAAGCAGGAACAAATACTTAAACAATATAACTATTTACATATACATACATGTAAATCCCTAAAATAGAGGTAGAGTATAAGTGGCAAGACACGAGGTAGAACTATAAAGGGCAGCAAGATAAATATCCCAAATTGTATCAATATACAAAATGTCTTGAATACAAGAAAGTATATATACATAGAATATGGTAAAATATAATGTGCATAAAACATTGTAAGTGTAAATATTTAACACAATATAACAAAATATAAACTTAATTTTACATAGCTTACCACATAAGAATACATAACAATGTAAGCTGTAAAATACTATCTCATTCTTACTCAAATTCTCAAGAAAATAGGCTAATCTACCTATATCCCATCTAAACCATACCTTTCCCAACCATTCCCTATTCCTGTCTAAAAGATTTTCCTTTTCTTAGAGCACACTTGTCATTCACTGTTTTGTATATAGTTATGTATTAAGCCTAAATCTTTTCTTTAGACTAAAAGGAAAATTGTAGTGAGATTGTCCTTCTCTGGCACTGACCACACCCATTGGGGGGTGGAGCCATGGACAAAAGTGACCTGTGGAAGGAGGTTGGAGGGGGCCAGGAAAGGTGCTCTCTTTCTGGAGTGATTTGGACAGGAGAGGATCGGGTTGAATTTCCTGGTGTTCATCTGTCTAGGTTGTAAGTTATTTCTCCCTGTATAAACATCTATTCGGCCTATTTGTTTATCCTGATCCTTATTTACCGCGATATCTGGTGTCAGAAACGGATTTACCTGGGTTTCGCCCCCAGGCGGCAGAAGCCGCACCCTCTCCCCCACCTTCCCCAATGGGCAGGGTTTAACCACTACACCTGGCAATCTCCAGCTGAGGCCTCTTTGGCAGAGGCCCTACAATGGGGGTCAAGGATCCACCCTGCAAGAACTCAGAGTGGTCCCATGGAGACAGGGACAGGAAAATCCATGTGAGGACTCTAGCCAAGGCCTGGGAATGGATGAAAAATACTGGGCGGATACACTGGATGATTCAGCATTGATAGGCAGATCTAGCTGGGACCTGGCACTCTCCTGCTGAGGTCTCTTTAGCAGAGGCCCTACAATGGGGGTCCTTTCACTCATTACTTTAACCATTTAAAAAGCCTCATTGAGATTATTGATTTTTTCTAAATCCAATCCTACACATTTCCTTTGTATTACATAAAGCAATTCATATTGGAGGAAACTGTTAAGACTTTAAACACCTAAGTACCTGGGTTACAGGAATGAGTGCTGACAGTATTGAATATTCACAGGTGAAAATATGTTTGGTTAATGATTTAATTTTAATTATGTAATGCCAGGGCATGCAATTGTGTTTGCTCACACTTGTTCCCAAGAATGTTAGCCTCTTGAGTTATTCTAGTAGCAGGAACTACAGAATTTTTCAAAATCCTGACATGGGTCCTGGCAATGAACATTCTATAATTTTTCTTGTCCATATTTCTAACGTTGTCTCTATCCTTTATCTATCATCTTGATATGAAGTGATAGGGAAGAGCTCATGAAAGAGGAAATCAATATCATGGAAACAACTTGGTGAAGATTTTAGCCATCATACTTTTCTTTAATTTCAATAATCCAAATGTGGTTTTTTTTTTTTTTTTTTTTTTTTTTTTTTTTTGTGGAGCATGGTTCTTACTAAGTTCTCTACACCCAAGATAAATGACAAACTGGTCAGCCCTTCTGATGTAATCTGCAACCCAAGAGAAAAACAAAGAGAGAGAGATAGAGAGACAGAGAGAGAAAGAAAGACAGCATGAGGAGAGAGAGAAGGAGAGAAAAGAGAGATAATGAGAGCAAGACAGACATCAACCCAAGCTTCTCCACCTTCAGGTTTCATACTCTGTACCAAAGGCACAACATATAAGATTGGGGAGGAAACCTCTCCTATGACTGGTGTCTATGCTTGAAGCACTGATTGGCTACCGAATCCTGAGTTACAGAACTAAATGAACAGAAAAGACACAGAATTTGAGGGCAGGTTTCGGTCAGGACTACCAAACATTCTAAACTCTTTGAATAGACACAGAAGCCATTAGGGTTTCCAAGCAACAACCCAGTCTCCCTGGGTATGCAGACATTAGTTTAAGTATGGCTTCTTATTCTTGCCAGGGATGATATGGAGAGGAAGGATTCAGGAGTTGGTGGGATTGCTTTTAGCAGGAGGTGTGGTTTACAAGGTTTCCCTTAGCTGCCATCCTGTAGATTGTCAGCACCTATTCCTTGAGAGATGGACAAAGCAGGTTGTGTAAAGCTTCAACCTTAACATTGAGCTGCAGTTGGAGAGAGGATGGTTCGAGTCCTGGCATTGTTTGGTAGCACTGTACAAACCCTGCCCTCAGGTTGTCAAGGGGGGGGGGCTCCCCTGGTTTCACCTCACTTCAGACTTCACCCTTTAAAGGCTTGCCATTGTGTCCCCAGAGTAGTGGAAAGGGACAAGGTCTCCTGAGAAAATTGGGAACATTGGGGTAGGGGAGGGAGAGTTAGGAGAATGAGAATGGGATAGGAGAACAAGAGGCATCAAGAAAAATGAGTTTTAGAAACAATAGAGGAGAGCAACAAAAGAGATACCATACTAGATGGAGATATATTACGTGGTAAGAGAAATCTGACACTAGGAAAATGTCCAGAGATCTACAAGGATGACCCCATATAAGAATATAAGCAATACTGCAGAGGCTACCTTAAATGCCCTTCCCTAAAATGAGATTGATATCTACATTATAGCATATTCTAGAGCCTTCATCTAGTAGTTGGCTGAAACAGAAGCAAAAATACTCAGCTAAGCACTAAGTGGAACTCCTGGAATCCAGTTGCAGAGAGGGAGGAGTGATAAGTACAGGGGTCAAGACCAGGTTGGAGATACCCTCAGACTCACCTAAGTAAAACAGTGTGGAGCTCATGAACCCCATTCTGATAGTTGGGAAAACATAATATGACTGACCTAACACCCCTAAAAGTGCATTTCATTTAGAAGGCCTAGGAAGTGTAAGGGACCTCTGGCAGTGGAATCAGGATGTATCCCTGATGTATGAAAGACTTCAGGAGCCCATTCCCTATGGACAGATACTCACTCAGTCTAGACACATAGGGTTGGGTCTTCTCCCTGCTCCAAATGACTTTTGGATTGGTGCATACATGAGAGGGATTGGGAACAGATATGGATATGTAAAATATCTTTGATTCTATTTTAACAGAATTCATTAAAAGTAAGAATAGGAAATAAGGTGGGGTGAATAACTTAGCTAACATTTGCTGGTGCCGTGGTCCTGAAGATCCAAAGCTTTGGGAAAATTTATGGACACTGTCCTCAAGCAGTCACAGACTAACTTTGTGGTATGAAAACCATACCCCAGGGACCACTTTCATCTTGGGTAACTGTGAAATCCTATAATTCCTACCTCCACTCTCTAAGAACCATTACTAAAGGCATCTGCCACTATGACTGGCTTCACAGCTTCAAGTTTACTTAGTGAGACATTAGAATGATGTGATGAATAACATGAAGAATTACACTTAACTGTATATAAAAAAAAACCTCTTATCTCTGTGAACCTGGCTGTCACTATTAGCAGTAATAGATAGAACCCTTCCAAGGCATTTGGTGAGTTTTAACAGACTAAATGATAAGGAAAAATAATATTTCCCATATTTGGAAGACAATGGACTTTGAGGCAGAAAACCTGCACTTACTGGATACCATCTTCTGTTACTGAAGGTAGGACCAGAGCCTGTTGTCTGGCTACACTAACAATCAGGATCAGTCATTCATCATATGTGAGCCAAGCTAATGAACTAACTTCTCTGTTCACAAGGCAAACTACAATGCCAGCACTCTGGATTCAAGGTGGACAGCTATCTCTCATGTGTTAGGACAGACTAATCTATAATGTGAGTTCTATTTAAGACAGGAGTTCACAGTAATAATATACTTAAAAAGAAGAGAAAAATACAAAAGTAAAATTAATGGAAATTTAAAACATATTCATTCAGTAAATAATCTATACCAAGGATCTTAATAGACTTAGAATGCAAAACAAATAACAAAGGTAAATATGGAATTTTTTCCATCTCTAAAACACTCCCATATACTTGGTTCCTGTTTCAGCTATACGGTGGTCATATAAGAAGTCAATGTTTTTTTTTTCATAGAGACATTTTCATTTGAAAGAATCAATAATTTTTCTACAATGTGACTCCCTGGAAAAATGAGAATTTTATGAGTCTACATTTGCCCTGGTGGTAGGCCAAAAGTGGACACCACAAAGTTCACTTATGATCTCCACACAAATACCATTTTGTAGGACTGTAATCAGAAACAGCACCTTAGGCCCATGTCCATTACTCAGTCCATGAATGTGGACAAGTGGAAGACTAGCTATCATTGATGAAAGGAAGATAGAGACATAATATAATGGCAAGCAGGCAGATTCAGTCAATACTGAAAGCTCCATTTTATTCATACACCACACTTAAGTAGTCAAACAAAGGTGCGGCAATGGAAGGGGACTTTTATTAATATGTATAAAGGGAAAACAGAAATTGCTTCCACAAATGCTAAAGGCACCCCATAATTGCACATACTATGTGCCTTCAGGCATCCCATTGCTGCACTTATTCCTTCAGGGTGGTTAACCTGTCTACTCCCAAATCATTGCTATTTAGGTAGGAGACATTTATCATCAAGTCACAAGTGACCTGTAGCAGGAAAGATAATATCTTAAGGATAATAGGAGTTATTGGAGCACTTTGAACTCATGACAAGTTGGAACGGATTCCCATTTAGGAGCTGAGAAACTTCAGACTGGCAGAATGTATTCAAGGACTGCCAATGCCATACAGAAGTCTTGTATGCAAACAGATGATGAGATCTACCTTGGTGGCACTGCAAATGTTTAATTCCAGGACACAGGAGGCTGCCTGATTTTGCTTAGGATGAGGCTAGCCAAATCCACAGAATGAGTTTAAGTCCTGCACAGATAAGCCCTGTTTTGAAAACAAAAAACAAAACAAAATCACAGAAAGGAAAAATCAGATCAACCTTCTGGTGGTAGCCTACATGTATAAATGGTATTAAAGGAGGAAGCTTTCCCTCTTTGGCTGCTTACCCTAGCTCTGGGTACAAGTTTATACTTTTATTACTATTAGATCCTACTTTTTTGGAATTTTGATGTATAATGACCAGCTGAGACATTGATTCTGATGAATTAAAAAAACTGCTGTACTCTTCAGATTCCCATTAGTAGGTAACCTTTGTTGGACTAACTACATCACAGCTTATGAGACATCTTAATAAATCCACTTTCTACATATATGGTGAGATTCATCCTACATTCTTTTTCATGCAGAGAACCTTGATTAATGCAGTTGGTTTTTATTTTGTTTGGTTTTTTATCTGCTCACTGAAGATGTATTGGCTAACCATAGTGCTCACAAATACATACTTCCTACTTCAACTCCTCTGTATATATTCAATTTTCTATTAAGACTACTTTTCTCATTATTATGTCTTTGCCAAATGTTTTCTGTGAGATTCAGGGATAAAATTCTACATCTATTGAGCCACCATCTGGCATTCTGCCACGAGAAAGATCATTTTTCTTTTTTGAGATCTGGTCCCTGGTTTTCTGTCCTGAATGTCTCAACTTCCTGTGACAAACAGATAAAAAGTAAATTTAGTTCAACTAAACTCAGTGTTAAACAAAATAACAAATAACACTTTTTTTGTATCCCCAAATTTCTGTGTGGTAGTTAATGAATATTTGGTGCTCCACTCAACTTTTTCACCTAGAATCACTCAATCCATTTAAGTAAGTATAGTTAACTAGCCACACTGTGTCTAGGAGGAAGAAAGGAAAATGCCTGTATACTACAGAAAGATAACACGGGTCAGTTATAGGACAATTGCTATAACAATGCACATCAGTGCTGATGTAGAAAAGACTTTGTCTGGGGAAGAAGGCAAACAGTAACCATTGCAATTTGTCCTTAAGCACTCTGCAACCACCTGGAAGGTGTTTTTATCGCTCAGGCCTTACTAGCCAATCAGGCCCCTTTGTGACCTGCCTGTCAAAAGAAGTTCAGGGCCCTTCTGGTCTGGATTTGAAGAGAAACTGGAGCCAGTCATTTTGTGTGCTGTGCTTTTTAGGAAGGGAAAACTGGAAAACAACATCATGATGAGTGAGGGGTTGCTGTCCTCATGGGTAGTGGGAGATGGTTAGGTGATGGATCTAGTGTGTTGGGTATTTCCTGGATCTGGCTGGGAAACTATAGCCATACTACCTGTCTCCTGAGTTCTAATGCAGTCCTCCAAATAACTACTCTGTGGGCTGTATCTTCTTTGAGCACTGGGAGCAGGGAGGTGTGTGTGGAAACCTCTTTTAAGTCAACTTCTACATACTTCAGGTGCACCCACTGAAATCATGGCAACAAACTTCCAGAGGCCTTTTAGTTAAGTACCTTTTAGAAGTTCAGCAAGTTGCATTTTAATTTTATGTGTAAGATCCATTTATTGTTAATTTTCTGCATGTTGTAAAAGACATCTCATGTAAGGGTAGCACTTCACTATTGAGCAGATTTACAGGAGTAGAATTTGTAACACAAAGGATTTATAAATGCTTTGAAGATATTATGTCTCATAAAGTAGAATTTAACTGAGGTAGTACTGCCTCTAAAACACACAAAGATAAGTGTATGCTGAGCAGTCCTGTTTGAATTTTGAATCCTAGATACATATTTGTTCACCATGATTTTCCAGAACTTTGATTCCAAACCATTACAAAGAAGCAACTACTGTTTTACAACAGCATCTAGTCCCTTACCCTTATCATAGAACTGCCCTGTAATAAGCTGCTGAGAATGCTTTTACAGGATCACAAGCAACCTTAAAATTTATTATATCTTATAGTTGCAGTTTTTTTCTCCAGAAAAGCATAGTTCTAACAGAGTGACAATAGGACACTAGATTTTAAAAAGCAAACCAATGATGTATGAGTTTCATGATAAAGCAAAGCTTTCACTTAGGTCCTCATGCATGGATGAGAAAAATTCTTAGAAGAGATTGTAACAGCCTGGGGACTAGGCCTTGAAAGCTTTTTCTAAGGGCCTGGTGTATTGACAATAAAACAGAGAACCTTGTCAAAAACCAGGTATTTGCATGGGAGAGCTGGTAATTGTATGGAACAAAGCCTTTGTGGACAGGTTGCTTCAGATCTATAGATATAAACTATATAGAGCTATGGTTCTAAGTCCCAAGGCCACTGTGGTCTTAGTCAGCAATGATCATGAGATACACTGTATTCCGGTAGCACTGCATTGTTTTAGTGTTCTCCTGAGTTTGTCCCATTGATTGGGTTTCTACTTACTTCACGTAAGTGTCCCCTTTGCTTCCATTTCCTCTGTGGAAATAGTATACATGAGTCTGTTCTTAGGAAGCTTGTCATGGGACACATCTAGCCATCCCAGCTTGTTTAAAAATCTTTTCTACCTTCTATGTTTCCTATCTATCTCATTCCCCATCACATTCACCTCAGGATCCTGTATGTGGAACAGGTCCTTCAGTTTCAGGTATCTGGTGGCCTTTAGGAACAATACTAGGAACACATTTGCTGTTTAATCCTCCCATCTCCCTAAGTAGCTAGACATGCTCCAGTCCCTACTGAAATTGTTCAATGTGTAAAATGGAGCTTGAACTTAAAAGCCATTTAAGAGAGATATCATATATGAAATTCAAACTATGTCTAGGCTAGCTCCTCTCTGATTATTTTCCAGAGATAGATACACGTTATGTTAGAAATATTTGTGTTTATGGATCTCCTTTGTGGGTGAAGTGACTTCTCCCTGGGAAGGCATATTAATGCTAGAACATATGCAATTTCATCATGTTAGAAGAATGTTTATCAGACAATCTCTTATGTTGATGTAAGTGGAATTGGTTGCATGATGTTGCTCTCCAAAGCAATGGCCTTGCTGTCTTCTGTACTATACGTTCAAAATTCTTAAATTACTGTAACACCTAAGAGATTTAAATTTTCCATTAGACTCAGGTAGCCAACTATCCAGTGCAGTCACAGGAAACGCATTTGCATGTGGAGCATTGCTTCTGCCTTCAGACCAGAATAACGAAAATTGTTTACACTGCAGGAGGATGCAGGGTAAGCAACCCGGTGCTGGAGTCACCACTATGAAAAAAGTACATGTCTGTGGTAAGGGGAGTGATTTTGTAATTTCCCAGCATGTTTTAATCTTTCATGTGTTTGAACACAGACCAGAGTATGTAAGTGTACAGTTTGTGAAGGTTGAGATGAAAGGCAGGATTGTTCTGTGGCTAGCGTTGCCTAAGTAGTAACTAACCACATTGACTAAGTCAATAGTTAGCCACAAAGCTAGGTTACTAGTTAGCCATAGTCACTATGTCTCTATTTAGCCACACACAATATATCATTACTTACCCACCCATACTAAGTCACTAGTCAGCCACACATCTAATTCACTAGCTAGGCACAAACACCAAGAAAATAGTCAGCCAAACACACAGAGACAGTAGTTAGCCATTCACCTATGTATTTCTTTGTATTTAGGCAGATGCACACCTAAGTCACTAGTTATCCACACATACTAAATCAGTAGTTAGAAACACACACTATGTCACTAGTTAGACACATACAAAGTCTGTCTAAATGAAAAACAGCTCACACTAAGGTGGTCCCAGGACTTGGGAATCAGGCCTTGAATCCCAGCAGTATGGATTTTGAGATAGGATTGACACGGCTGGACAGAGAGAGGAAGATTAGGTAGAGGAGACAGAAGAGCATGCAGTGAGATGATTTTGTTTGAGAAGTTAGTCTGAGGGATCAAAGAGATAGCAGTCAATCTGAGGAGGCAGTGTGAGGACAGGAGCACATGGCTTGTCTGATAATAGGTAGAGAAAAGAACTCTAGTAGCCAGATGCTCTGAATCTGTGATCCTTCAGTTTTCATCCTCCCATCCCTGATAGGCTACTGTGAGTTTTTATTAGTAAGATCTATTAGAACTTGTGGTGGAAGTGATGTTCTCTCTGTGGAAGTATGATATTTCAAAGTCAATAGAGGTAAAAATTTTAAGTTATTAAAATATGTTAACTTTATTTTTTTTAATTACATTGGTATCTTTTTAATGTTTTTAATTTTTAAAAAAAAATTTTATACATATCAAACCAGTTCACTCCACCTTACTCCCACACTCCTCCCCCTCCCAACTTTCCGAGCCCCCGGCCACTCTCCCCTCCCATCCAACGGACACTATACACTTAGGGTGATTCTGTCCAGGAGGGGTCATCTAAATCTTTCAAGTCATTTGAAGTAGGGACTAAAATATCTCTCCTGTCTCAAGGTTAAAGGAGTATCCCTCCATGGGGATTTTCCCCCAATGTCCTTTTTGCAACAGGGATATTTCCTGGTTCCACTGCCTGAAGTCCCTTAGATTGCACAGGCCGTTTAGCTTATACCCATGTTCAGGGGTCTGTGTCAGTCCTATGTTGGATTCCCAGCTATAAGTCTGGAGCCCCATTAGCTCCTCCTTGTTCAGGTCAGCTGTGTCTATGTGTTTCTGCAGTGTGGTCTTGTCCTCCCGCTCTGCATCTGGATTCCAGTTCAGTTCAGTGTTTAGTTATGCATGAATGCTTCTGTTTCCATCAGCTACTAGATGAGGGCTCCATGATGGTGGATACGTTAGTCATTGATCTCATTGTCAGGGAAGGGAACTGATGGTAGCCTTTACACTGTTGCTCAAATTGTTAGTTGTGGTCAGTCTTGTAGGTCTCTGGACATTTCTCTAGGTTCAGTTTCCTCTTCTAACCTATAATGGCTCCCTCTTTTATAGTCTTTCCTCTCCTCTCCTAGCTATCCTCTTCTCTTCTCTTCTCTTCTCTCCTCTTCTCTTCTCTTCTCTTCACTTCTCTTCTCAAGTCTATTCCTCTCCTTACCAAATCTTCCTAGTCCATTGTTCTTTACTCTCCTACTTCTTTCCTTTTGCTAGTTCACTCTCCACTCACTACCCCCCAATTCCCATATGCTCTAGGGACTGTGTCCCTTCCTGCTTCTGTGAGTGACCTTATATGAAACTCTTAGAATCCTCCTTGTATCCTAGTTTCTCTGGCAGTGTGATTTGTAGCCTGGTTATCTTTTGCACTATGTCTAAAATCCACATATGAGTGATTACATCCCAAGTTTATCTTTCTGTGACTGGGATACCTCATTCAGGATGGTTTCTTCAAGTTCCATCCACTTGTTTGTGAGTTTCAAGATTCCATTGTTTTCCCCTTCCCTACCCACAGAGTAGTATTCCATTGTATAAATGTGGCACATCTTCTTTATCCATACTTCAGTTGAGGGGCATCTAAGTCACTTCCAGTTTCTTGGTATTATAAATAATATTGCTATGAACATTTGTGAGCACAAGTCTTGATTCCATGGATGTGGATCATTTGGGTATGTGCATAAGAGGTAGGTTACCTGGTCCTGTGGCAGACTGATTCCCATTATCCTGGGGAACAGCCATGCTAGTCTCCAAAATGGCTGTACAAGTTTGCAGTTCCACCTGCAAAGCATAAGTTGTCATTGCTTTTTCTAATTTTAGCCATTCTGACAGGAGTAAGATGGTTAATTAAAGTTGTTTTAAGTTGCATTTCCTTGATAGCCAAAGATATTGAACACTTTCTTAAGTGTATTTCATCATTTTTTATTTCCCCTATTTAGAGTTCTCTTCAGTTCTATACCCCATTTTAATGGAGTTATTTGGTGTTTTGTTGACTAGTTTCTTGAGTTCTTTGTATATTTTGGAGATCAGCCCTTTGTCGGATATAGGATTGGTGAAACTATTTTCCCAGTCTGTGGGCTGCTCTTGGGTCTTGTCCACTGTGTCCTTTGCCTTAGAGAAACTTCTAAGTTTGAATAGGTCCCATTCATTAATTGTTGATCTCAGTGTCTATGCTCCTGGAGTTATTGTCAGGAAGCGTTCTCCTGTACCAATTTGAAGAGTACATCTAATTGTTTTTTCTTAAGAGGTTTAGTGTGGATGGATTTATGGAGGGATCCATTTGGACTTGTTTTTTGCATGACAATAGACATAGATCTATCTTCAGTCTTCTATACACCATCATCCAGTTGTACCAGCACCACTTGATGAAGATGCTTTCCTTATCCCAGTGTACACTTTTAGCTGTTTTGTCAAATTCAGGTGCTCATATGTGTGTGGGTTAATATCAAGATTTTCTATTAAATTTCATTGAGGTACTTGTCTATCTTTATGCTAATACCAGGCTGTTTTCATGACTACAGCTCTGTAGTAGATCTTAAAGTCAGGGATAATGATGCCTCGTGAAGTTCCTTTATAATACATGTTGTTTTGGCTATTCTCGTTCTTTTGTTTTTCTTTCTTTCTTTTTTTTTTCTTTCTCACAGATGTTTTTTTTTTCCATTTTATTTATTTATTTTATATAACCAGGTCCATTTAAATGAAAAAAAAAAACATTTATAGACAATATTTGGGAATTTGGGCATCCTTCTTTCCAAACTACTTCCTGCTGGTAAGGGGCACTGTCATGGGAGATTCGATGAAGATGCAGAAATCCTGGCTGTAGTCTGTAAGGCTGCATGTCCAGCTGTTTTGAATGTAGGATCACCTGGTACTCTGCTTCAGGTGGTCTGACTTGATCAAACCATATTAGTCTGGAAGGAATCCACATCTTTATTTTCTGTGGAAACAAAAATAGAAATCCTTTTCCACAGTAACGTGTCCTTGAACTAAAATTTTGGAGTCAAACTATTTTTTTTTTTTTATTTAATTTATTATTTTACATTTCAATCCCAGTTACCTCTCCCTCTCTCCCTCCCTCCCTCCCCTCCTTCCTCCCTCCCCTCCTCCCTCCCTCCTTCCATCCCTTTTACACTCTCTGCCCTCTTACATGCACTCTAACCATGCTCCCCTCCCATCTCCCCACCCCAATTCCATATCATGGAAACAGGAGCAAACACCCATACATAAACACTGAGTTGAAGTAGAACCCAGATGCAGATGGAGAGGACAAGACCAGGCAGCAGAAACACATAGAGACAGCTTACCTGAACAATGAGGAGCTAACAGGACACCAGACTGATAGCTGGGAAGCCAGCATGGGAGTGACTCAGGCCCCACTGAATATGTGTCACAGCCAGAAGGACTGAGCAGTCTAAGGGACCTCAGACAGTGGAGCCAGGATGTATCCCTGGTGCACAAAAGGACCTTGCGAACACATCCCACATGGAGGGATAACTGCCTTAATCTAGGGACAGGAGAAAAGCCCTGTTTTTTTAATATAAAATTAATTATTATCTTTTCAAGGTCAGTGAAGAATTGTCCTGGCATTTTAATAGATATTGCATTGAATCTGTAGATTGCTATTGGCAATATTGCCATTTTTACTACGTTTATTCTACCTATCCATGAGATTGGGAGATCTTTACATTTTCTGGTGTTTTCTTTAATTTCTTTTTGTAGAGACACAAATTATTATTATATAGGTCTTTCACTTGTTTGATAAGTGTTACCCCAAGGTACTTTTTTTGTTTGTGGCTATTGTACTGGGTGATGTTTCTCTGATTTCTTTATTAGCCCCTTTGTTGTCTGAATATAGAATGGCTACGATCTTTTTTATTCAGTTTATTTTGTATGATGATACATTGCTGAATGTGTTTTTCAGCTGTAGGATTACCCTGGTAGAGTTTTTTGGTTGCTTATTTAAACTATCATATCTTCTGAAAATAGGGAAAGATTGAGTTCTTCCTCTCAATCTGTATCATCTTGATATCCTTCTTGTCTTATTTCTTTAGCTAGCACTTCAAATACAATAATGAAGAGATATGGAGACAGAGGGCAGCCTAGTCTTTGTCCTGATTTTAGAGGAATCGCCTTAAGCTTCTCTACATTCAGCTTGATATTTGCTCTTTGTTTACTACATATTGCTCTCATTATGTTTCTATAAATTCCTTTTATCCCTGATATCTCCAAGACCTTTAACATGAAAGGATGTTGAATTTTGTCAAAGGTTTTTTTCTACATCTAGGGAGATGATCATGTGATTTTTTCATTTTCAGTTTGTTTCTATAGTGGTATATTTGATATATTTTCATATGTGAAGCCATCCTTGCAACCCAAGGATGAAGCCTAATTTATCATAGTAGATGATTTTTCTGATATATTCTTGGATTCGGTTTTCCCATATTTTCTTGAGTATTTTGCATCAATGTGCAGGAGGGATATTGGTCTGTAATTTTCTCTTAGTTGTGCCTTTGTGTGAATGGGTATCAAGGTGATTGTAGCCTCAAAAATGTGTTTGGTAAAGAAACTTCTGTTTTATTTTATGGAACAGTTTCTGCAGAATTAATATTAGCTCTTCCATGAATTTTCAGTAGAATTCTTCACTGAAGAAGATATCTGGCTCTGGGATTTTTTTTTATGTTGGAAGGCTTTTTATGATGGCTCCTACATTGTTAGTTTTTGTAGGTCAATATAAGTTGCTTGTCTATTCTTGATTTAATTTTGTTAAGTAAGGGTTATCCAAAAATTTATCCATATCCTTTGACTTTTCAAATTTTGTGGAGTATGTTTGCAAAATATGACCAGAAAATTGCCTGGATTTCCTCCATGTCTATTGTTCTGTACCCCCTTTTGTTTCTGATTTTGTTAATTTCCATGTTCTCTTTATGCTTGTTGTTTAGTTTGGATAAAGGTTTGTCTACCTTGTTAATTTTCTGAAAAAAAAAACAACTCTTTATTGCATTGATTGTTTTTGTATTGTTTTCCTGTTTTCCACTTTATTGTTTTCATCCCAAAAATTGATAATGGGGCCTGCTCCTGAGGGTTGAGTTTGCTTCATTTGTGTCTTAAGGTTTTCAGTTGTGTTGTTAGTTCTCTAATGTGTCTCTCATCCGTTTTCTTCATATGGGCACTTGATGCAATTAACTTAACTCATAACAGTGCTTTCAAGGTGTCCCATAAATTCATGTATGTTGTATCCACAACCTTATTGAATTTTAAGAATTCCTTAATTTCTTTATTTCTTCTTAGACCCAAGTATGTTGAAATTGAGCATTATTCAGTTTCCATGAGTATGTAGGGTTTCTGTGATTTGTTGTTGTTTTTATTGAATGGCAATTTTCAAGCATGGATGTCTGATAAGATACAGGGTAATATTCAAATGTTTTTGTATTGGGTGAGGATTTTTATGTTGCCTAGTATATGGTCAATTTCAGAGAATGTTCCATGTGGAGCAGAGAATAAGTTACATTCTTTTTTGTTTGGATGGAACGTTCAATAGATGTCTGTGAAACCCAATTGTGATATAACTCCTGTTAGTTCTTTTGTTTCTTTGTAAAGTTTCTTACTGGTGGTCCTGTCTAGTTGTGAGAGTGGGGTGTGGAAGTCTCCCACTATAAGTGTGTGTGGTTTTATGTGAGGTTTGAGTTTTATTACCATTTCTTTTACAAATGTGGGTGCATTTGTATTTGGGGCATAGAGGTTCAGAATTGAGGTTTTGTGCTTAGGATTTCTCCTGTGATGAATACAAAATGACTGTTTTCATCTCGTTTTATTGATTTTGCTTTGAAGTCTAACTTGTTAGGTATTAGGATAGCTAGACCTGCTTGCTTCTTGGGTCCAATTCATTGGAAGATCTTTTCCAAGCCCTTTACCCTGAGTAATGTCTATCTTTGAAGCTTCAATGTGTTTCTTGTTTGCAGCAGAAGGATGGATTCTGTTTCAGTATTTATTCTGTTAGCTGTTCTCTATTTATAAGTGAGATAATACCATTAACGTTGAGGGAAAGTAAGGGCCATTGTTCGTTAATGGTTTTTTGTTTATGATTTGATGTTGACAGTGGTTTTGCATATATATGTTCCCTGTTTTTCCCTTGGATTCTGTTGAAGTTAGATTATCTATTTCCTATGTTTTTTTGAGCTGTGAACAAGCCACAAGTGGAGCATGATCTGGAGCCAGTCCAGGGAGTTTCCAAGTTAGGGGGTTTGGGGAATTCCTTGCAATCCCGGACTCACCTCTAGCAGAGTCCTGGCAATGGGGGTCATAGATCCTGGTACATAGTGTTTCAAGATGTTCCTGCGTGGATATGTGGATCTAGCCAGGACCTGGCACTCTCCTTCTGAATTCTCTCTAGCAGAAGCCCAGCGATAGGGGACAAGCATCCAGCACCATGAACTCAGGATGGTGGCATTGATATGTGGATCTAGCTGGGGCCTGGCCTTCTTCAAGTGAGGTCTCTAGCCAAGGATGGTATCTGTTTATCTAGTTTTTTTCTTTTCAATTTTTATTTATTTAATTTTTGAGACCCCATTTTTTTGTGACTCTGCCGCTTGTCCCTCAACTATATCTTATAGACCAGGCTTGTCTTGAACTCAGAGATATGCTTCCATCTGCTGCCTGAGCACTAGCATTAAATGTATGTGCCACCACCACCCAGCTATTGGCATCTTTTTAAATGTCTTCTTTAAACACATTACTGCTTGTATCTCTATGTTGCTGCTCTCCTATGTTTCTTATATTTTACTTATTCCATTCCTTTTCTCAATTGATGTTTATTATTGATTCCTGAGTAGAGCAAAGTCTTTTGTAACTTTGGGTTGTCTTATGCTATATAATTGAGAATTGTTTTGAACTCCTGATTTTGCTTCTCATGTACAGTGCTGGGAAGAAAAACCTACACTTACTTCGTGCCTGGCCCTTGACTGGTCAGTGAGAAGGAACATGGACCAGAAAATGAGTGAACTCCCCAGATGTCTGATTATTGTGGGTACTTATAAATGGAGAGGGATTTGTGCAAGGATTGAATTCATGCCCACTTATGATGTCATCACAGTGCAGAAAGATAGAGGCAGGATGGAAGCTGAGATTTCCTCCTTCAACAGTAGTTGAGGTAAACAATGTGGAATTACGTAATCATTCCTACATAATCCATAATTATGGATTGTATACATCCATACATCCATAATTGTGGGCTGTATCTTGGAATCCACAGATGAGGGCTCCACAGATTCTGGAGAGAGGAGAGACCTTATCATGTATACAAATTGTGATAATTACATTATTCAGCCAAAACCAGTCTTGGTGAACTCTTGTGGACTATGTAACAGGACTGTTATGTTTTGTGGGTTTGGAAGTACAATCTGAGAGAAAAGGTTTGAGCAATACTCGGTGTGCTCTAATTGAAACCCCTGGTCTCTGGAGCACATGGCCATGAAACTATTTTCAGCTTTTCAAAATATTTTTTTTTATTTTAGATCATAACTACATCATATCCACTTACACTTTTCTGCCCACAAGCCCTATTATGATTACTCAATGTTCTCTAATTCACAGCCTGCTTTTCTTAAACAGGAATTTCACATTAAACACAGTGAATATTGGAAGGTGGCATACATTTGGCTGCAGTATTTCCTAGCTATGAGGTTAAAGGTTACTGACCAGGAACAATGAGTATGTAACAATATGTGCACAGAAAGGTCACTGTGATTTTCATAATGAGCAGCTTGACTTCCAGGATAGTAGAAGAATGTATACTAAAACACAAACTTTCTGGAATAGGTCACTATCTGCAGGGTGGGTTGTGCAGAGCTACAAGGACTATACAATCTGAGTCATTGATTTCTGATTCCCTGGTAGTGGGCTGAAAAATTTTAGGTCCAACTGAGTGGTCCCAGGCAATGCTGGACTCTGAGAAGGCTTCTTTCCATGATTCTCTTTTCCTTCTGCTCTATCAAGTTATAAGGAAAAACACAGGTTACACCTTTCTGAATGTACGGTTTTCAAAGCAGGTCTCCTCAGATGTCATTTCTGCAAAATCTGTATGGACCATGAGACAGACTGGGGTTATTTTGGTCCATGTGGTGAACTGGGCAGTTACCCTTGTCCTCTGAGCCTTGCTGTCCATGTGTTTCTTGGTTTGGGGGAGACTCTGCAGCCCTGGCATGGGAGGGTGTGTTGCTTATTATATAACTGTCCAGGGTGCACATGCATGCAAAGCTGTTGGTGTGCATTGGGGGCTGACGCTGGATAACTGAAGGTCTGATTTCTTGAAATTCTGAATATTCCATTCTACTTTCAGGTTTGCCTTATAAATATTTTAGAAAGTAGTAAAAAGTGGTGATGCGGATGTCTCTCAGCAATACAAGATTATAATGTTTTTAACTGTCTGCTAACAAGAGTTACAATAATGTACTGAGTGGAGTTTAATTCAAGTGTACAAAATTAGTCTTTGTTCTGCAGAGATTTCTCAGGTGTGTATGGTTTGGGACAGGGAGTTAGGTCAGGGACTTCATCTTGGGCTTAAATCTCTTGGAAGGAAGCAGATTTTAAATTATTCTCCCATGTTGTTTGTGGAATGGGCATCAGTGGGGCTTACTTTACCTTAATCCATAAAGGGGCATAAAGGTCTGCAGAGCCATAGCAGAAGATCAGCTCCTTTTGCATAGAGAGCTCTAGAGCAGGGACATACTGTCTTTGGAATAGATATCCATAGTTGCAGGGTCAAAAGTGTTGAAGGGTCACTTTGAATCAATTTAATTGGAGTGTTCAAGTCTGTGTTTAGTTAATCTCTTTACTCTTGGATTCCTAGGTATTTGGATAACATTGGTCAAGATCACACTTTTCATGGCTAAATTTCTTTTGTACTTTATATTAATAGTTGATATATTTTGACCTTTGCTCTTGGGTTATTCTCTATCTCTTTTATTCTTTTACAAAGAATATGCATATTTTAATTTTTGTTACTTTGTGGTAAGTATAAAAGTCATATTATATCAGTTTGTGTATCTTGTTTTCATAATTCCATTGAGCATTCTGGGTATTTTCAAAATAAAATGTTAATGTGCCTTTGTAATCTGCATTTTGTTATTAATTGTTGTTCATTGTCATTAGATTGTATTCATTTCATATTACAAACTTACCATGTATAGGATCTTAAATTCTGATACTTCATGTTCCTAAAGACCATTATTTAATTCTTTATTTATTTTGGTTTTATTGTTAATCCATGAAAGAGTTTTGGCTCATCAGATAAAACATGTTGTGTATCTTGGCAAGAGACTCAGCACATCTTTTGGGGGATGACAAGAGTTCAGATACTGACATTCAACTTCACATAATTATCTACATCCCGTAACCTGTATACTTATACAAACCATTTTCTCTCAAACTCATACATACAAAATATAGCAATAAACTTGATAAAATGGTAAAGATTAGTACCATGAATATTATTGCCATAAATTCTAATCTTATACACTATAGTTTAGCTTTGACACACTGCACTGGAAATTGTAAAGCTACTTCTAGTTGTTCTTAATAATCAAACCTGGATTGAGATATGCGATTAATGATGAAAGATCAGAGAAGCAGAGCAGCCAAGCCCTAGCTCTCACTTCTACTGAATCCTCAGACCAAAGGGTCGGGCTATTTTGACTCTAGGATCCTTCCCTCAGAAAACAATGAGTTTTTGTCTTCTTCCCCCTTATATTTCCCTTTCCTCCAACCATAACAACCTCCCAAGTTCAGGGATAAAGGAATGAGGCACCACTTATCTCTCTTTCTCTTTTAGACTGGATCAATCTGGTGTACCCTGGGGCAGCCATGAAATCCACCTGATTATGTCTCCCAAGTGCTGGGATTAAAGGTGTGCTCCATCATAGCCTATCATCTATGCCTAAATACTGCATAGCTCCACACTCTATTCTTAAAGCAAGTTTGTTTTTGTATAGATGTGTTTATGGTTGAAGAAGAGAATCATTTCAGTCTGCATCATGTAATGATCGGTGTAATCTCTGCACATTGCATGGAGTGAGAAAGAGAGTTTGTACTTGTGCACTGCAGGAAGAGAGCTAGGTCGTCTATTGGTGACATTGGTAAGTGACATTGAAATCTGTGTCTGACTAGGCTGTGGTGGCTTTAGCCTTTGATTGCAGCACTCAGGAAGTAGATGCAAGTGGATCTCTCTGAGTTTGAGGACAGCGTGGTCTACAAAGTAAGTTCCAGGACAGCAGGGCCACAAAGGGAAACTCTGTTTCAAAGACCAAAATAAATAAATAAATAAATGAATGAATAAATAAGCAAGCAAACAATAGACAGTTAATGAAAAAAAATCTACTAGAAAACAAGAACAAGATTAATATTAATAATTAGGAAGGAATTCACCGGCACAGTTTAGTGAGCAAGGCACAGGATGGCAGGAGCCACACAGGGAAATTCTGTGTCAAAACAAAACAAACAAACAAACAAAAAACCAAATGCCAAATAAGTTCCTATTTGTGCAGATCATGAAATGTCTAGGTCTAGAGTAAAATCCAGGGCCAAAGGAGGTGCTGGTCTTGCTGTGTCTTTAAGCACACTCTAACCCTTGAGGAAGAGCTCCTGTCACTCAAGCCTCATTAGCCAATCAGGGACATTGAGCCAACCCTCCGAGTCTGAGGTCTGGAAGGAGACTTCCTGGAGCCATGCTGCAGGCTTGCTTTTATATCAGAACAGGCACCAGAGGATTGACTGCTGCTCTGTGAGTGCTGCTGTGGGGAATGGAGGAGAACAGAAGCTGCAGGGTGGTGAGTGACAGGATGGGGTGGGGGTTAGGATGGGGAGTCATGAAAGTGTGTTTGTCAGGCCCTCCAGGAGGAGGCTGGTTTGGAATATGCTGCCACATTCAGTGTTCTGATAGGCCCATTGTGGTTCTTGCAGCTTCCCCAACCAGGGTGTGGCCCGGGAATATTTTTTCATGTGGGCTGTTTCTGAGGAAAGGATTTCGATTATGCAGCATGGTGAATAAACTTCTTTGTAGTCAACTCCATTATGCTTTTGGTGCAAGGGTTAGCAAGTTACCAAGAAGTTTGTCCAGTGCCTTCCAGAATTTCTGCCCTTCACATCTAACATTTGTGGGTCAGATCAATGCAGAGTTATTATCATTTTTTTTTGCCATCAAAATAACTTTTCTTCTGTTGTTAAAAAATAAATAAAAAGATCTTATTTTACATATCGATCCCTGTTCCCTCTCCCATCCTCCTCTTTCCCCCAGCGACCTCCCCATCCCATCCCCCACACATTCCTCTGGGAGGCTGAGTTCTTTAGGAGGATTCATCAAAATCTGTCAAGTCATTTGGATTAGGCCCAGGCCCTCCTCCTTGTCTCTAGGCTAAGGGAGTATCCACATTTGGAGTTAATTTTGTGTATGTTCTAAATGGCATTCTTTTTCTTAATTAACATATATATGGATTCTCAGTTATAGCATGATCTGGAATTTTCTATGTGGAGCAAGCTAGCCCCAATCTCATAGTTAACTGCCTGCCTCTGTTTCCTAAGGGATAGTTTAAAACAAAGGGAAAATACACACATCTGTAAATGACATTCTTGTGTTGGATTACATTCACCCACTCAGCTGTGATGTAGAGGAGTAGAATTATTGATATAAAGGATTTACCAATTCTTGCAATATAGTGAATCACAAAAAAATATTTAGCTGAGTTAGTGCTGCCCCTAAATTAAAAAATAAAAAAAATGAGTTGTGTGCTAACCAGGTATGTTACAGAATAGGATGAAAAAATACAAATTTATTCAACAGGATACTCTAGACATTTGGCTACAAACCATGGCAATGGAGAAACCAATGCTTTACAAACCCCCAAGGACCACCTCCATAACATTGAGTAGGGCTTTCACAAGGTGTACAAGGTTGCATTACTGGATTCCAAAGAGCATTATGTGATGATGTGCCATAATCATCCATTTTCTTCTAGAGAAAATCATAACTCTGTCATATGGGCAAGATGAGCACAGGTGACAACTTTTTGAAAAGAAATGTGAACAGAGATGTGTTGAGAGCTGGACAGATCAAGCAAGACTTACTGTTTAGGTCTTTGCTCATGGAGAAGGAACATAGATCCTTCTGAAACCCAGAGCCAATAACACCCAGGGTTTCTAGAATTAGAATTTTTCCATCAGATCTTGAGCCACCAAGAATAAAGTAGAACTCCACCTTTAAAACAAGGAAGATGCTTGGGAGAAAATTCAATTTTCTGGCTCCAGGTTCTTTGTGGAGGGGTTGCTTCAGATCATGAGAACAAAACTCTTCCCATCACATGAAGCTGTGTTTTTAGGCCCATGGCCACTGGGAGGCTTAGTTGGTAAATTTTTTGGGAATCCCTGTGTTCCTCTTGTACTGCACTTTTTGGGTAACCTTCTGAGTTTGTTCCATTGAATAGTAACTCCTGCTGACTTTCTAGAGTCTACCATTTCCTTCCATTTTCCCATAGAAGTCGTATGCAAGAAGCTATTCCTCATAAGAAACATACTTAGAATATGGCATGGCTTAAGCAATAACTCCCTATCCCAGCTTTCAACATTTCTTTGTTCTGCCTTCCCTTCTTTTCTAATGTTCAGACACTTCTCCCTTAGGACCTGCCAGTAAATGTGACCTGCTGTTTCACGTTACTCCTATACCATGAAATAATTATGGTGCTATCTTAACTATTGAAAGCTTATATTGCTTACTGGCCCAGCTTGCAGTATCCTGTCACTTTATAAATTTCTTAACGTATAAGCTGGAGTCGGAATTTGAAAGAACTTAAAGAAGGCAACGTATGTGGAATGTAAAATCTGTATTAGGAATGAGATTTTGGTGGTTAACACCTTTAATCCCAGCACTCAGGAGGCACAGGAAAGTAAATCTATGTGAGACCAAGGCCAGCATGGTCTACCAAGATATTCCTAAGACAACTAAGGCTATTTATTGCACAGAGAATCTCTGTCTCAAAACAAACAAACAAACAAAACCAACAATAACACCAATGCCCCGATCAGCGGGGCCTAGTTATTAGTGGGTCGAGGTGGGCTAGAACCTGAAAATAATGGGAGAGAAAGAAGGAACGAGACCACGCAATCTTTGTCAAGGTCTCACTTTATTAGGCACAAAGAGGGCTTTTTAAAGCAAAGCAGGGAGGAAATGGGAAGGGGTAGCTGTGCTGATTCTGGGGCTCTGGTATTTTCCCAGGCCAAAAATATCAGACCCTAGATGTCTGCCTATCTCAGTTCCTGCCGTCTTATTTCATCTCAGTTCCTGGGTTGAATGGAACATAAATATCAGACCATAAGTGTCTGTTTATCTCAGTTCCTGGGTTGAATGGAACACACTGCTTTTTCAGCAGTTTTCTGCTTTACCAAGATAAGGCTCAATTAAAGTTTTAAGGTATACGTTATTTTGCAAGAGGATGTGACTCAAGGCCAGCTCCCAACATATCCCCCTATTTTATTATTTTTTATGGAGGGTCTGTCTTAGGCTACACGGTGGGCTCCCACAATCGGGACTCAGGGGATGGGCTTGTCACTATGTGAGGAATGGGTAGGGCCTCTGTCTTAGGCTACATAGGGTGAACCTGCCCTCAGCACTCAAGGACATAGTAAAAAATCAGGCAAGAAACTCGGGAAAGATGAGTGGGCTCCTCAGACACGGCCCTATGCTACTCCCGCGTTGAGGGACATACAGCCTAAGAGGAGAGTTTGCATCTGCTTTGTGGCACTGTGATACTCCCGTCATTGACATCTCCATATTTGAGAGAACCAGGTCCCCTGTTGTTCGAGTCCTGTGAAATCAAGTCCTTGTCTAGGGAGATCAGAATTGGCATTGTCAGCATCCTCAACAGGTTCCTCCGAGGAGTCCTGTTCCTTTTCCAAAAGCTGATGGTAGTGTACAAGAATAGGTTTTTTGAGTATGGAATCAATTTGAGTTTTGATCAATTGAGTTAGTCTCTGGAATGTCCAAGGCCCAAAAGTCAGCCGCAGCAATAATCCCACCAATGGTCCCAGGAAAGAAGGAAGCAGGGTAGAAAGCCAAGAGGAGGTGGAAAACCAGTTTTTATACCAGGACTCTGCCTGTTCCCTCTGTCATTTACGTTCCTCAAGACTTTTCTGTACTCTATCTAAACTGTCTTCCACTAAGCCAGTTGTGTCAGCATAAAAGCAACATTCCTCTTTTAAGGCCACACAAAGGCCACCCTGTTGCAAGAATAATAGAATCTTCTATTCTGTAACACAACTTCTGCTAAAGAAGTATGTGAATCCTTTAGATTTTTTAGTCCATATT
Source organism: Phodopus roborovskii (assembly GCF_943737965.1). Classification (NCBI taxonomy): domain Eukaryota; kingdom Metazoa; phylum Chordata; class Mammalia; order Rodentia; family Cricetidae; genus Phodopus; species Phodopus roborovskii. Next base: position 87,543 of record NW_026126762.1, on the reverse strand, counting down.
ATAATTCTTTAATATCTTTATCTACTGCCACTGTGAGTCAATGGAAATGGGTGTTAGTCTGTACTAGAGAGGCTGTTCCTGTCCCTACCCCAGCAGCTCCAAGACTTAGAATAACAACCAAGGTAATGGCAGTTACAGGTTCTCTTTTTACATGGCTGACAGTATCTCGACCCCAGAAGTTAAGGAAGGTTTCTGGATCATGTATAGTGAGTCGAGGTACTAACTGGACCAAGGTACAATAGTCTTGTTTCGTTAGAAATACTGAGACTACCACATAAGTAGTCAATCCAGAGGAACAGGCAAGATAGTTTCCATCTGGTGCTGTAACATAAATGTATTGTGAGGAAATTACGACCGTTTGGTTACATATTGGAATTAATGAGGAGAGTGGAATCATGTGAGGACCAAGAAGACAAAGACCCAGTCCTGAGACTTGGACAATTGTTAGGCCTCGTTCTGTGGGGGAAGTAGGGCTCCATCTTAACTGGCTAGTATCATTAGTAAAGACAACATTATCAAAAACAGCAATCCCTTCGTAAAAAGGGGGACCTGGAGAAAAGCAAATCCAACATTCTTGTAGATCTGTATTATTGGTCAGATGGATGGTATGAATAGTTGAATTGGCTAATGCAAGAATCAGTTCTTCAGAGGAAGGAGGTCCAGGGGGTAAGGTGGGTTGAAAAGTTCCTGTGACATTCACGGGGGGAAGGGTAAGGTTTGGTAGAGGGTCTAACAGGAGGCCTACGAGGGACATTTCCCTTCTGGTGTAATTCAGTATTGGGGCCAATGGCTGTTGTAGGGCTCGAGGGATGAGATTTTTGTAGCTGTATTTTAAAGGTAAGGCCTATATCTTCTCCTGAAATATACAGGTGAAGACCCCATTGAGCCCCTCGAGTTGGCCAATTTTTAATTGTTTTCCCCCATTGGCGAAAGAGATCAACAAAGGATTACATCAGTGACTGGCACATTGTCGATTATAGGGAACAGGTCCTGAATTTAACTCATTATAAGGGGTATTTAGGCACTTAACCGTTATAAGATTCCCAACTAGAGGAGGGTTTCCAATACATGTCCCCAGTGGTCTCACATCCCCAGGCAGTGCAAAAGTAATCTTTTTCAAAGCCATATTTGTCCTCTATAGATCGGTCTCCATGGGATCCAGGACAGACATATATAGGTGCCATAGTAAGATAAGTCCCGGCCTGCCCATTAAAACATCCCGCTAGGGCAGTAGATCTAGTATTTGTATTGACTGGTCTGGACCGGGACAAGTAATAGCTAGGCATTCCCCACCTGGTTTCAGTAGCCCCCATAGCCAGGGCACAGAGATCAACAACTAAGAAATCAAAAGAGGGTTGGGGCCCAACATGTGAGGAGGTGTTGGCTACATCTCCGGCTTCATTGAAGATGATCCATGTATAGCTGTAGATTCGATACTGGTTAGAGATGGCAGGAACTCCCAAGGACAGCAGGCTGCAGGCAGTCCAGAGAAACAGCATCTTTGTATCTGGAATTTAAACACAATTGGAATTTTTCTCAGGGTTTCCCCTGGGTGGGTTATATAATTTTAACAGGCATTTCAGGCAGCCATCTGGCATTATTGGCCTGATTATCAAATATGCAGGTATGTGCTTTTCCCCAGATAAGCACTGGATCTGGTGCATGCCATTGGTTGGTAAGTGGATCTTTCCATAATGCCTGGGTATGATCGTGTGCTGTGGTCGGATGCCAAATGCAATCAGCAGCTGACTTTCCAAATTTATCATAGGTAAGGAAATTAAGCACAAACAAGGAATGGTTTAGAAGATTTTTAGGATTATTTTTATCGGGGTACAATTTTTCTCCCCCAGAATACAGTTTATAAAGCATATTTTTAAGTGTCTGGTGTGTTCTTTTGACAACTTCTTGACCTTGAGGATTATTAGGAATGCCAGTAATATGTTTAAATTTTTTTATTGGGCACAAAATATTGAAATGCTTTACTAGTATATCCAGATCCGTTGTCTGTCTTTATAATTTTTTGGAACTCCCATGTAAACAAAACATTTTAAACAGTGACTTATCACATGTTTAGTGGCTTCTCCAGTTTCTGCAGTGGCCATTAAGAAGCCTGAATACATATCGACTGTCACATGTACATACTTTAATCTGTCAAATTTTGTAATATGAGTAACATCCATTTGCCATAAATGATGAGGAATCAGGCCTGAGGATTTATTCCTGTAATAGTTAATGGATATATTGTGGGCACATATCACAGTGTTTGACAATCTGTTGAGCAGTCTCTGTAGTTAAACCAAACACTTTTCTTAGACTATTCCTATTTTGATGATGACGCCACCTTCTTAGGGGAGGCTGGAAATGAATCCAATATATAAGGCCATTTTTGCAAAAACTGGAGGAAAGTACAACTACAACAAGAAGCTGTTCATAATGTAGGCGGCAAAGATGGGCTTTTTCAATGCTTTTTAATAGAATTGGATGGCCTCTTTGGCCTTGGTGTAATTTGTCTGGGAGAGGTCTGAGCTGGATCCCCTGGAAGAATATCATATATTGGTCTAAGCTCTCCATTTTAATGGAGAGAGAGGTGGATCCATTGAACATCTACCAAAAACTTTTGCCAATCGTGAAGAGTTTTTAAATTTGAACAATCAATTTGGAGTCTTTGAAGTTGGAGGACAGTCTGGTGGATTCGATGGCCTAGGTAGGTGGAAGAAGGTTTCTTTTGAATATTCTCTCGAGCCAAAGTAAATCCATGAGCCTCCAGGAGTTCCTGTCATTTAGCAAACACTTTAAGACATCTCTCTTCAGCAGGCGCTGCCAGCAGAATATCATCCATATAATGGATAATGTAAAGATTAGAAAACCTCTATCTGATAGGATCCAGGCAATCAGCCACATAAGCCTGGCACATTGTAGGACTTTAGCCATTCCTTGGGAGAGCACCACCCATTGAATGTGACGGGTGTGTTCCCCATTAGAAATTGAATCGATGGAAGGCTAAATGCAAACCTGGGGCTAACTTGGGAGTGCAGCAGAATGGAAAAGAAGCAATCCTTTAAATTAATAACAATTAGATGCGGGGAGGAAATGGGGAGGGGTAACGTTGCTGACTCTGTTGCTCTGGAACATAAATGTCTGTTTATCTCAGTTCCTGGAGTCTTGGCTCATCTCCTTTCCTGGGTTGAATGGAACAGACTGCTTTTTTTAAAAGCAGTTTTCTGTTTTACCAAGATAAGGTTCAATTAGAGTTTTAAGGTGTAAGTAATTCTGCAAGAGGATGTGACTCAAGGCCAGCTCCCAACAGAGTAGGACTTCTGTCTTGTCTCTAGGTTAAGGCAGTATGCTCCATGGGGGTTTGTCCAAGGCTCTTTTGTGCACCAGGGATACATCCTGGTTACACTTTCTGAGGTCTCTTATACTGCTCAGGCCTTCTATCAGAGACCCATATTCAGGGGGGTCTGAGTCAGTTCCATTCTGGACCATTCTAGGGACCCCTTATCTCCTCCTTGTTCAGGTCACCTGTCTCTATGTGTTTATGCAACCTGGTATTGTCCTCTCTTCATCGGATTCTATTTTGACTCAGTGTTTAGTTGTGGGTGTTTGCTTCTGTTTTCAACAGGTACTAGATGAGGGCTCCATGATGGTGGATAAGTTAGTTGTTGATTTCACTATCTGGGAAGTGCATTTATGGTAGCCTTTGAGGAAAGGATTTCCATCACAGAGCATTGTGTAGAATTTTTTTTTTTTTTTTTTGTAGTCAGGTCCATTATGCTATTGGAGCACAGGGATGGCAATTTACCAAACAAGAAGAGGTTCTGTTTGTCCAGCGCCTTCTAGAAGTTCTGCCCTTCACATCTAAAGATTAGGGGTCAGATCCATGAGGAGTTATTATCATTTTTTTAATCTTTTGCCATCAAAATAGCTTTTCTTCTGGTTTTAAAACAAAATAAATAAAAGATCTTATTTTACATATATCCCAGTTCCCTCTCCCTCCCATCCTCCCATTCCCCCAAGTGACCTCCCCATCCTATCCCCCATGCATTACTCAGGGAGGCTGAGGTCTTCCAGAAGGGATCATCAAAATCTGTCAAGACATTTGAGCATTAGCCCAGGCTCTCCCCCTTATGTCTAGGCTAAGGGAATATCCATATTTAGAGTTAATTTTGTGCATGATCTAAATGATATTCTTTAATTCTTCTGTAATGTGTGTGTGTGTCTGTGTGTAATTTTTTGAAATAGGAATTCTCCTTGTAGCTTTGCAGCCTGATTTAGAATTTTCTATGTAGTGCAGGCTAGCCCCAAACTTACAGAGATCTGTGTGTCTCTGCCTCCCTAGTGCTAGGATAAAGTCATGTGCCAATAAAGACATGTGTAATTGATATTCTTGTGTCGGAACACACTCCACCATTGAGCTCTTTTGTGGCAGATGGGAATTGTTGATATAAATGTTTACCAATTCTTGGTGGATAGTTAGTCTCTCAAGGGAATTTAGCTGAGGTAGGGCTGCCACTAAAATAAAAAAAAATGAGTTTCATGCTAACCAGTCATGTTAGAGATTAGGATGCTAAAATATGCGTTTGCTCTCCAGGATATTCCAGATATTTGGCTCCAAATCATGGCAATGGACTAAGCACTGATTTACAAACAGCCCCAATGCCCATCTCCTTTCCATAGAGGAAGGCTTTTACAAGCTGTTCTGTAAGGTGTACGGTTTTTCCGCCCGCCACCGCTGGTCTTGTCCTGCTGCCGCGCCAGCCACAAATAATACACAGAGGCTGTGTATTTGATACAATACTGTTGGCCCAGTTACCTGTTTCTTATCGGCTAGATCTGTCTTTAATTATTAACCCATTTCTGCTGATCTATGTATTTTTACATGGCCTTCTCTTACCGAGGAGGCGGCTGGCGTCCAGATTTTTTCAGACTCTCCATCTTGACTCCTCCTTACTACTTCCTATTTCCTCCATGTCTCCTAGTCCCTCCTATCTTTCTTTCCTATTGGCCAACAGTGCTTTATTATTAACCAGTATGAGAATCATATACAGAATGACATCTCGCATCATCTCCTCTTTTCTGTCTAAATAAAAAGAAGGGTTTTAAACTTAACATAGCAAAATATATCACATATCAGTTATCAAATAAGAATCACAGTTAACAATATTTAGTCCATTAACATTTAGCAAGACTAAAAGAAACTATTCTGTCATCTATTCTATATTTGTGAATCTAAAGTCCTATATGTAACTTATTTTTAAACCTAACTAAGGAAAACTATAACCATAACTATTTGTCTTCAACTCCCTCAAAGACCACAGAAGGATAGTATATAAACTCTAGAAATGACAGAGATAACTCACTATCTGGTCACCCGAAGTTCTTTTGTAATCTTCCATCTTTAGCCCATAGGCCATAGTGTGTCTAGCAGACTCTTTAGCAAAGCAGGAAACTTTAAACTGTCTTCTTGTATTGGAAGTTTGTCATCCATTTTTCTCTGTATCCTGCAGACTGTCTGGCAGATTCTTCCATGAAGCAGGAACTATGTAGCAATGTCCATCTTGAGTCAGCAGTCAATTTTCTGTGGGTCCTGCATGTCCAGCTTATACAGCACAAAGTCAAACAGTCCAGACAAGAGCAGTATCTTGTCCACATGGCTAGTCTTGCCATATTGAAAGCAAACTTCATAATGCATTTCTTTGATGTCCATCTTCCATCTTCCTTTCTGGTGCAGGTGGTATTGCCAAGAGCAATTATGTCTCACTGTCAAGAAAAACCCTAAACCATTTTAAATGCCATATTCTGTAGGTCTTTGAAAGGTTTGAAGAATGCTTATCCATCTCAAATATATCTCTATATATCTAGAAAACCTAACTAAACTATAAGTTTTGACTATTATAGGTAACTATAAATAATCTGCACAAAATTATACATTACATTTCTAACTGAGCTATATAAACATAATACCTAAACAAGAGGAGAAATATACAAATGACAAATTGAACTTAAATTTGTATCAGTAAATGAAAATCTATTCCAAAACAAAGTATTCATATCTTAAAGATGGCAAAGCATGTTGAATGCAAAATCTGTTTTAGGAGTCAGGTTGTGGTGGTCCACGCCTTTATTCACAGTACTCAGGAGGCACAGGCAAGTACATCAATGTGAATCAAGTTTAGCCTGATCTACAGAGGTATACCTTGGACAATTAAGGCTATTTATTGCCCAGAGAAACTCTGTCTCAAAAATACCCCAACAATAACAACAAAAATTACAATCTGTTGTAGGTTCTCTCCTCCTTGAGCACTAGCCAGAAATGAGCACAATATGTCATTACAGACATTTTTCTTTATTTATTTCTTAACTCTGTGGGCAGTGTCCTTCTGTCCTCTTCATAACCCCTTCTTAAACTATGTGACTTTTTGACCACAGTCGGTTTTTGGGACCAAGCTTATTAAACAATTTATTTGTGAATACCAATCATTTTTATGGATATATTAAATAAATAGAACACATTAATTTGTAACACTGTTCATTAAATTAAAATATGTTCTATTAACCATAGCAGGAGAATACCCCCATTTGTACAGAGCTCTAGACTATGGGGTGTCTCTGTTTGGAACAAATATCAGTAGTTGGAGAGTTAGAAGCGGAACAGTTTAAGCGTCCTTTTGAGTTAATTTTGTTAAAGTCTGTGCATTTAAATTCTGAACACACAGAATCATGGGTATCTAAGTAACATTGCTCAAGATATCAGTTTACCTGGATGAGTTTCCTTTGGTTTTTTGACAAAAAGTTGACTATATTTAACTCTTATTGTTCTTTTCCTTTTCTGTTCCTCACCTGTGTTTTTTCCCAAATATTGTATACCTCTCAATCACTGCATGTTTTTGTAGATATAGAAACCTAGTGTTTCAATTGTGTACTGTGTTTTTTTTTGTAATCATCTTGGGATTCTGTTTCCCATTTGCATGAATCTTTGGAATCAGGTATCCTTTTATAAAGTGTCAGATGTGTAATTTGAATTGTATTCGATTCATCTTGCAAATTTATCTTATAAAGAATATGCACAATAATGCACCAAGTTCTCATTGATTATTTGTTTCTTTTTATTTATGTACTGTATATTATTCTTGGTGTTTTCAATCTGGGAAACACTTTTACTCTTTTGCCTGAAAAGTACTATGGTTTGTGCTAGTGGCTTAGCACAAACTCTACTTGGGGATGACCTGAGTTCAGATCCAAAACCCCAAAGTTTTAGGCTCAATACAACCTCAACTCCAGATGCAGGGTATCAGATAACCTATACTATGGTATGTAACAAGAACACAATGCATATCACTCTCAAACACAATCTGAATATACAAAAACTGGGGATGAACTTGTTTTCAAATCCTTGTTACTGAAACTACAATGAGGAAAAAAAAAAAAAAAAACAGACACTTTGAGTTCATGATTCTAATAATGTATTGTTTCTTTTTAAATTTTTTTTAAATTTTAGTTTTTATGTTACATACCAACCCAAGTTTTCATCCCTCCCCATCTTCATCCCCAACCTCTCTCCTTTCTTTTCCCCATTTCTATAGTCAGAGAGGGTAAGACCCTCATTCAAGAGTCAACAAAGTCTGGCACACAAAGCTGAGGAAGGACCAAGCCACTATAAATTTTACCTACACTGAGCAATGTATCCCACTATAGGTTGTGGGCTCAAAAAACACAGTTCAAGCAACTGGGTTGGGTCATAGTTTCACTGGCAGGGGCCCCCAAACACATCATGTCACCTTCGTGTCAATCATATTCAGAGGGTCTACGTTGGTGCTCTGAAGATCGGCCAGCTGTCAGTCCATACTCTGTGAGTTCCCTCTAGTGACAGCAGATGAGGTGTGGTTAGGTTGGAGTGGGATTTACCCTGTTAGAGGAAGCACATCACTGTAGGGTCAGTTATTGATGTTTCTTATTCTCACAATGCTTCCCAGTGTGTCAGACAACTACCTGTTGCCTCTGAGTCATGCTGTGAGGATTCTAACCTTGAGGAATGCAGCAGCCTGCATGCTGACAAGCCCGCTGCCAAAATGATGATTAAATGAACCTCTGAAATTTTTCAGTGTGACACATCAATTAAAAGTTTTCTTTGTAAGTGTTGCCCAGGTCCATGGTGTCTCTTAACCACAATGAAAACCTAACCAAGAAGAATGTTGTTTCCAGGGTCTGCAGTATTTCTGTGATAGGCTGTGCCTATTGTACAATTAATTTCTGATGTGTTCTCAGTGGTATTGTTCTGGTAGCTTGCTTCTCCCTTTATGTCTGTTTATAGAGATTTCTTTCTGAGGGCTATATGCTAATTAAAGGGCCAAGAAATTGTGCATGAGAACCTCTTATTCAGTTTCCATCTAAATTGATTAAGTGAATGCATTATAATGTCCATGTCATGAAATAAGTGTGTGAGGCTCCAGGCTTATATGACTGTATTGTCAAAGATGTTTACATTTACAATGTGAGTATTACATTTCTTTGTCATACATGTATTGTAGTATGCAGTGACCTATGATGATGTGCACATCCATTTCACTCAGGAAGAGTGGGCTTTGCTAAATCCTTCTCAGAAGTGTCTCTACACAGATGTGATGCAGGAAACGTACAGTAACCTCCTTGCTACAGGTAAGACTGAAATTTTCTTCATGTTTTAAAATAAGGGAACAAATATTTCTTGGTTATTGGTACTAGTCTAAAATTTTGATTGAGAAAATGGAAACAGGTGAATGAGGCATGGTTCTAAGTTCATTGAAGATATTAACTTAAATTTTGTACAATTTACAATAATATATCATATATTTTCTGTTATCAGGGTATACTTGGGATGAACATAATATGGAAGGTCATTGTCAAAATTCTACAAGACATAGAAGGTAAATTTTCATGTCTAAATTTATTCAAATTTTGCTCTGAAAATATTTTAATGTATTCTGGAAATTTTATTGAAGAGAAACACATAAAAAATTAAAAGAAAAATAAGAAGAGCAACAGTGAATATAAGTGGAGCTTAAAGTATAGTGATTGTTGTCATTTTCTCACAAAACAATGTACCTCAGTGAAAGGTAGCTATTCTGTGTTTTAGTGTAAAAAGGGAAGGAAACAATGCCTTAATAGATACTACCCTTTGAACTTTAGCACCTGGAGATCTATGATGTAGATATGCCAGTCTGTTGAGTTTCATATTATTCAGATATTTAAACAATATACATGTTGCATAGGGGATACTTATATGTCCAGGTCCATCTAATAACAACATCTATAGTCAATCAGGCATTAGTTATATACTTGTGACTCTTGTATGTATATGCAAAGGGTCAGTTTATGAGTGTCAAGAAGATTGTTGTGGAGAAACCTTAATCCCTATAACACATTTCTGTGAGGAAAAGAAATTCAAAGTGTATAAGTGCAGTATGGAAACCTTTTCTTTGTTATTCTTACTTTAATAAGTATATCATATGTTGAGACAGGTAGTTGTGGCCCATGCTTTTTATTCTAGCATTAATGACAAAGATCAAGGTGGATCCCTTAAGTTTGTAACCAGCCTGGTCTACAAAGCAAGTACCAAGCTAGCATTGTCTACACAAAATATTCTATATCAGAAAACCTAGAGAAAAAAAGTAATATATAATACTCTAAATGCAAGCCATGTATATTTAGAATATGGAAAGAAGCAACGTACCTCTCTTAGGACTCTGAGAAGAAATGAAAGATATTCAGCAGTCCCCACTCCTACGATATTTGTTCAGTATGAAAGAAGTTTAAAATTTATCAGTATTCCAACATCATCTGAAAGATATCAACAAACTCAAAACTGAAGTAAATCCCCATGAACATTGAAATGTGTGAATGCTTCAATTTGTACTTGTATATTTGGCCAATGAAGCATAATTTATAGTATAGAAAAACTGATAAATACAATAAATATGGAAAAGCTCTGAGTTGGTTTAGTCCTTTTCAATTATTTGAGAAATCTCATTAAATATATGCCGTAAATGTGGTCCATGAAACAAAGGCTTTTACTCTGAATTAAAGGTATCTTCAAAGAAAATAAAACAATACCTCATAGGGAAGCATTATTAATGTAAAACTGAAGATCTGATTCTTGTTTACAATTGGCCAAGTTATAAATTTATTTTGTACATGTACTTACTTTCTTTAGTATCATGCATGTGGTAAAGTTTTACCTATGGTAATTATCTTTGCAGGAATGAAAGAAGCCAAAAGGGCGTGGATCCTGGGAATATATGCAATGAGTGTGTGAAAACCTTTGTATGTGACAGACATCTTCAAAGGCATGTAAATATTTATACTGAAGAAAAACCATACAGAAGTATTCAGTATGGTGAAGTTTTTGCATGCAACACAGTAGAGAAAACCTATGAATGTAGTCAATGTGGAAAAGCATTTGTAAGACATACTAATCTTAAAAGACTTATTAGAACACATACAGGAGAGAAAACACAAGACTGTAATCAATGTGGTAAAGTCTTTTTACTATGCAATCATCTCAAAAAACATGAAAGAACACATACTGGAGAGAAACCCTATGAATGTAATCAATGTGGTAAAGCATTTGCAAGTAATGGTCAACTTAAAAGACATTTAAGAACACATACTGGAGAGAAACACTATGTATGTAATCAATGGGGTAGGTCATTTTCATGTGTCAGCAGGCTCCATTATCATCAAAGAACACATACTGGAGAGAAACCCTATATATGTAATCAATGTGGTAGAGCGTTTTCATGTGTCAACAGTCTCCATTATCATCATAGAACACATACTGGAGAGAAACGCTATGTATGTAATCAATGTGGTAGAGCGTTTTCATGTGCCAGCAGTCTCCATTATCATCATAGAACACATACTGGAGAGAAACCATATGTATGTAATCAATGTGGTAAAGCATTTGCAATTAATGTTCTTCTTAAAAATCATATAAGAAAACATACTGGAGAGAAACCCTATGAATGTAATCAATGTGGCAAAGCATTTGCAAGTAATTGTCATCTTAAAAGTCATATAAGGACACATACTGGAGAGAAACCCTATGAATGTAATCAATGTGGTAAATCATTTGCAAGTAATTGTCAGCTTAAAAGTCATATAAGAACACATACTGGAGAGAAACCCTATGAATGCAATCAATGTGGTAAATCATTTGCAGTGAATGGTAATCTTAAAAGTCATATAAGGACACATACTGGAGAGAAACCCTATGAATGTAATCAATGTGGTAAAGCATTTGCAAGTAATGATAATCTTAAAAGTCATATAAGATCACATACTGGAGAGAAACCTTATGAATGTAATCAATGTGGTAAATCATTTGCAGTGAATGGTAATCTTAAAAGACATATAAGAACACATACTGGAGAGAAACCCTATGAATGTAATCAATGTGGTAAAGCATTTGCAAGTAATGATAATCTTAAATGTCATATAAGATCACATACTGGAGAGAAACCCTATGAATGTAATCAATGTGGTAAAGTATTTGCAAGTAATGGTTATCTTAAAAGTCATATAAGAGCACATACTGGAAAGAAACCCTGTGAATGTAATCAATGTGGTAAAGCATTTGCAAGTAATGGTCAGCTTAAAAGTCATATAAGAACACATACTGGAGAGAAACCCTATGAATGTAATCAATGTGGTAAAGTATTTGCAGGGAATGGTAATCTTAAAAGACATATAAGAACACATACTAGAGACTAACCCTATGTATGTTATCAATGTGGTAGAATTTTTCCTGTGTCAGTACTCTACATTCTCATCATAGAACACATACTGGGGAGAAACCCTATGTATGTAACCAATGTGGTAAAGCATTTTTACAATACAGTCATCTGGTATGTCATAAAAGAATACATACTGGAGAGAGACCTTATGAATGTAAGCAATGTAGTAAAGCTTTCACAACACATGGTGAGCTTAAATGTCATATAAGAACACATACTGGAGAGAAACACTATGAATGTAAACAATGTGGTAGAGCATTTTCACAGGTCAGGACTTTCCAGTCTCATCATAGAACACATACTGGAGAGAAATATATGAATGCCATTAATGTGGTAAAGCCTTTGCACATCCCAGCATGCTCTTAAGTCATAGAAGAATGCATACTTGAAAGACATTTAATGAATCCCATATGGTGAAGCCTCTACATGTATCATTTCTCTTTATAATAAAAAAAAATCATATTGCATAGAAACCTGGTACATGTACTAATTGCTGTAAAGTTTTGCACTTTGCTTATCAAAATAATCTTTGTGGGCCTAAGAAAACACTTATGGAAAGTAATCTTACAGAAAGGATGTGGTATGACCTTCAGCCAACACACATTGAGTTACATACATTTCTGGAGAAAATTATCTGATAAGTGTGAATAAACCGTTCAAGCATTACAATGCCTCAGTTTTGTTCTCTCATGCAAACACATGTGGACTAAAGGCCTAAAAATTCCTTGATAAGGGAACCCTGTTTCATCCTACTTGTCTTTCCATAAAAAACCTCTTTCAGAAGGATTGTTTTCTCTAAGCCCAATCCTTCATGCTTGCTTTCTTTTACATGAAGCAATTCATGTTGTAGGAAAACTTTGAAGATGTTAAGACCCTCAACACATGGGTTACAGGAAAGAGTGCTCATAAGAGAAAATATTCACATAAGGAAATCTGTTTAGAGATTTGATTTAATTTTAAGTATGTGATGTCAGTGTGTGAGTTTGTGACTGTTCCTGGTTTCCTCCAAAGAAGGTTACACCCTTGAGTATTCCTGTAGGAGTAAGTACAGTATGTTCACAGAAAACTGACATGGGTAATGGCAATTAACTTTTCATAATTTTGGTCATTCGTATCTCTAACCCTGTACATATTTTAAATCCTTTTTTATCATCTTTATATCAGGTAATAGGAAAGACATCATGGAAGAGAAAACCCACATCATGTAAACAATATTGTGAACATCTTAGACATCATACTTGAATTTATTCTTTATAAATAAAATTAATTCATGTGGAGATGGTGTGTTAATAAGTAACTAGACCCAAGACAAATGATAAATGAGTATTTTATTGGGGAATTAATGACACAGATAATAATAAGGAATTGTGGAGATATTCCAGCTCAGAAGGATGCAGACCCTGATCTTCTGATTTGATCTGCAACATGGGAGAGAATTGAGACACAGAGAGAAGGAAAGGGAGTGAGGAATTGAGGGTGGCAGAGTGAAGAGTTACAGATTAGAAATGAGAGAGGGTTCACATCAGGGTTCTCCACCTTCTGTTCATCTACACAGAAACAAAGACACTGCATAAGAAATAACTTCATGAGATAATCTGAGTAGAAAGCCTGGATTCATACCCCCCCCCCCAATGCTGGGTCCACTAGAGGTTCTTACAGCCTAAGTGACAGGACCAGGTGCGAAGAAGAAGATACACAGCCACTGGAGAGTGGGATTTGTAACAGGGCAACAAATAATCCCACCATTTGTATAAACATCGAAGCCACCAGGGCTTCCAACTAAACACCTGAGTCCATAGGTGTGGGGGCATTGGTCCCAGTCCAGATTCTTTCTGCTGGCAAGGGACAGTGTTGGGTCGGGGATTCAGGTGTAGGTGGACTCAGCAGGAGGTGAGGGTAGAGAAGTTTTCACTTAGCAAGTCTGGAGATCTCCTTAGCCAGTCCTGGAGATGTTCCTTGAGTTGGTGGAGAAAGAGGGTTGAGTGAAGCTTCAGCCGTAACAGTGAGTTGCATGTAGCACCATTCTGTTCCCTAAGCTCAGGGAACCTAAAGCAAGCCTTTCTCCAAATTCACGTCAATTCAGACTCTGCCCTTAAAAAGCTGCCAATAGAGGCTAGACATGGGTGTGGAGCAGATGCAAAAGCATCCACTTTTACATCCACCAGCTGATCCCTTGTTTTCTCTGGGGCCACCGAGGACTGTTTTGCTCAGATCAAAAGTAGATTCATTATTTCGGTATTATTGAAGCATTGAATTGAAAACCCTGGGTTTTTTCTTTTCTTTTGCTTTCATCAGGATTTTTAAGCAAACAGTGAGGCTTTGCTCTTGTGCTCCTGCCAACACCACAACACTGCAGAACCAGTACAGAATTCCTGTTGCTCCCTGGATTCTTTGACCTCACATTTCACACCAATCAAGTAGTCCAGCCCTCAAGATCTGAGAGAAGTTTCCTCCTGTGTTGTACTTTTGGATTGATTTTCTCACTTCTTTAACTAGACACGCGATCTCTGCTGCTCTAAAAAGCTTAAACATTTGGAGGTGCCTATCTGCCTCCAGTTCCTTTCCACTAGCACTCTCTGGAACATACAACCAGACACTGATCTGAAGCTCTTTATCAAATTACTTCAGAAGGTAGGAGTGAGCTGCTGAGTCACATGATAGGTTTCAGCTTGCATCTCTCACTGTTAGCAAAAGGAGACCCAGCTGACTGAATGAACTCCAGATATAGCACCTGCTGGTGTTAGTTTAGGAATTAAGTGCATACCTATTTTTCAGCCACTTTGGTATTTGACTTGGTTTATTACATCATGGAAACAGCGTGTTAACAAGCATCAGCTTGTTAACCTCTAATCAATGTGTAAGTCTCAGGCATTATGTTAGCCTGACTCTTTCACATGGGAGAATGCAATGCAGAATTTTCTCTGGTCAGTCCAGGGTTCCATGAATACTAGTGTGCAAACAGGTGCAAAAGACCCCTTTAAAAGACAGACCTTGCCCAATGACACTAAATCCCTCTTGTCTCTTTCAGGCTCTTTGTTCTCTTGCTGCTATTTCTGCTCTCTCCCCTCTCATCTCTTTGTGCTTCCTACTCCCTCTTTTCTTCTGTCACCTCTTTGTGTGTCTGTTTCTCTTGTTTTCCTGTGTGACTGCCTCCCTATCTCCTTTCTAACAAAACTTTCGTCTCAAACTTTGGCTTCCTGGCATGCTTGTACACCACCTTGTTCACCCTCACCTGTCATGGAATCTGCCATGGCTCCCATGCATGAGCACCTTTCAGGTTTATCCTAAGGTTGAAGCATGAGAACAGCACTGTGAAGATGTATCCACTTTACCCATACTCAAGAAAGATTGGAGGCTAATTTGAGAAGTGGAGCAACATATTTCTCTCATTTATCTGTCTTTGTAAAAATTCAATTTTGAGTAGAGGGGAGAAATGGGGATTCAACTCTTTGCTTGACTGGCATTCAAAGTTCTTACCTGAATTTTAAATTTTCTTTTAGTTTTTGTGTTGATCCCATGGCGTGTCTGGAACTCCTGCCTATAAGGTAGCTTAATGGACTATCTTAGTTTATGTGGTGGTTGAGATTGCTGGGTCTTGATTACAGGTACCAACTACCCAATTTTAAAATGAACTTGTAAAGACAGGATGACACTTGTCATATGCATGTCAGGGTTAGGGATTCATTTTTTTTTTCTTCAAGAATTAAGAGGATTCCCCTGTGTTGTGTGTGTATGTATCTTACATATGTTTTGTTGTTGTTTAAAGGTGCCCTTGCATTTTTTTTTCTGTTGGAAAAAACTCCCCCAATTGAAATACCTTTACATTTTCAAAATATTTAGGTTACAACCAGCTAAACTCTGGTGTCTATGTATAGTTATCAAAGATAATAAGGTTTTGATTTATTCTGTTTTGCTTTGCAGATTTTGTGCCTGTCTGTGGGTGCTTTACCTCTGTACACAAGACATTTCATGTAGTGAACACTGATCTTGAGCTCTCTATTAGCAAAAGAGTGCCTTGCCAGCCTGATTATCCTGCCTCAACCTCTAAGTTCTAACTGCTGGTATCTAAGTGTGTGTCAGTGTGCCTATCATGTTTTCTTGTTTTTTGATTTTGTTTTTTTTTTTTTTTTTTTTGAGAGTCTTTCTTTGTTGCTTATACTTGCCTCAATTAATGGATCCAACAAACTCAACAAACCTACAGGAGTTTATTGGGAAATGGAATGAAGGAAAGTGTAGGTGTTAACCCATTGGGGGCAGAAATAGAGAGAGAAAACTGGCAGGACTTGCTTGCTTTAAAAGACTCTTGGAGGGCTAGAACCCTCATGCCCCTACTCAGGAAAGGCAGCCCCCCAAAATCACTCACTAGAAGCAGTCTTGATGTGAAAGTATGATGTCTTTTACATTCCAGTGCACTGAGGTCCATAACCATACTCTACGTGTGGTAGAGGACTGGGAACCTTGGGTAAAGTGTTCAGACAGCATTTGTAGGGTTACAACAAAGCTTGTGCATCACAAACTAATCATCTCATAGCATCCAATGTGGAACAATCAATTTGAACTATCCAAGCCTGTGCTTTGCCCAGGAAGTCTGCTTTGGCTAGGGATTCTGGGTAGTGTGGCACAGCTCATTTCCTGTTCTCATTCACTCACAGGTGCTGTCGTAAACCACCCTGTTGTAAACAATCAAGAATGACCTTTTGCCTACCCACTGCTAGGAAGCCAAGTATAGGGAGAATTACGCTAAATTTTTCCATCCTTACATTACCCACTTCTTCTCTGGTTAAGTTCTAATCTTAGAACTGGGAGGACTAAAAGGCCATAATTTGGACCCCATTTATTCTCTCCCTAACAAGAGTAACAGTGAGCAACAAGATAGGAATAAAATGAGCAGTTGTAAGAAGCTGTCCTTGGGTCACATAAAATTTGAGTGGCATGGGGTGGGTCCAGGGAAGAGGACATATTCTGGAATGGCCACAAAGTGGGCCCATTCACCAAGTCTCAAGGTTGCTGTGCAGTGACATTTAAGGTGGACTGAATCTCCTCCAATTTGGAATTGATGTGGAATTATCAGAAATTTCTTTCTGCCAAGTAGGCCACCCAGAGCTGTTTTATGCTTGTTTTCTCACCCATTTGAGCACCTTAAGCCTAGTAAACAAAGGCTTGGAAAAACAGCACATTAGCACTATGTACAGAGGTAATTTTCAGCAGTGGAGATCCCGACTCCCATAGAGTCAATTATAGGAGGTCAGCCCAAACAGTCCAGGGGTGTTTCCAACCCTGAAAAGCACAAATGATAGGAGAGCATTTCAGTCATTAATGCCAGTCTATGCAGTCAATTTAGTGAGTGTCTCTTTTATCCTGTTTACCTGCCCTGACCTTTGGGGTCTGTATGCACAATGTAACTTCCAATTAATCACATCTGTCTTGGCCAGTCCCTGACTTACCTGAGCAACAGTACGTTTTTAGCCACCATGGTTGATGTCTCCTTTTTGGTAGGGTAAGCTTTTATCCATCCTGAAAATGTGTCTATAAAATTAATGAGTACTTGTTATTATATTTGGAGGTTTACCTCCATGAAGTCCATTCCCAGAGCCTGGATGGCTTCCCCTCAGTCTCTTCCCAGGAGCCATTCTTGCAGGGTTAGCATTAACCAGCTGACAAGGCACACAATGTTTTACTACTGAATCGGCCACCCCAAATAGTCTCAGAATATGACAAGGGGATGTTCTCTGCAGATGTTTAGCCCCTAGGTGGGTTAGATGATGTATCTGCTGGATGTACTCTAACCCTTCTGATTAGGGTATCTGAGGTATAGCAAGTCCCCTTTGTTTACAGACATTCCTGTGCACATGTCCAGTTATAAAAGCATAACTGCTGCCCATATAGATGTTTACATATTTTTCTTTGGCCAGCTGCAAGGCCTGTGTTAAGGCCACGAGCTCAGCTTCTCATGCTGAGGTTTCTTCTGGCAAGCTTCTGGCCCAAACAGTGCAAGTTTTATTTCCACCACAGCCACAGCCCCCTTTTTTTTTAACCTTTTACAAGGTACCTGCTCCCATTGGTGAAAAGATCAGTGCTTCCCCGACCAGAGGGAAATCCATAAGATCTTTGCAAACTCCAGTCTCTTTAACCAGCAGTTGATGTCAGTCACAACTCACTGGTTCATCAGTCTCCTCAGGCAGTAGAGTGGCAGGGTTGAGGGAGGCTGGTGGAGTGAAAGTTATCCTCTTGGTGAGAAGCAGGCTTTGGTAGTGGATCATGCGAGCATTGGTCTTCCACTTACTGGAGGAAGGTCACCTGGGGGAGTTGGATCCTGAAGCTGGCTAGATCTTTATGAAGGGCCTTATCAAGGATGGTCAAGGAGTTTCTCAACCCTTGTGGTAGTCGGGTCCAAGTGAGCTGTCAAGATCTGCCCATGTTAGGGTTCCTCCATTTAAAGGCAAAAAGTGGTTGGCTGTTAGGATGTAACCTCAGGCAGAAGAAGGCAGTTTATAGATCTAATAAAATGTACCAGCTCCGCTCAGGTGGGAGGGCACTCAGGAGGATATAAGGGTTTGGGACAGTTGGATGTATGTCCTGTGTCCTTTTATTGAACTCTTTCTCAAGTCCTGCACTTGCCGATAATCATTGGTACTATGCTTTTTAACTGGCAGCAAGAAGGTGTTCCAGGGAGGTTGAATAGGACCCAGGACACCTTGCTGAATCCACCTCTGAATGTGGGGTCCAATTTTTTTTTCTGGGCCTCTCATGGGGCACTGTTTAATTGACATTGGTGTAGCATTAGTATTCAGCTGAATAACCTGTGGAGGTACTTGCTTTGCCAGACCCATTCCAGATATTTCAGTCTAAGCTAAGGGAGTGTGGGCTAATTATCAGTCCATATTGGAGGTTCCAGCTCCATCTGAACAGTTGAGGTCAAGCCCTGGCTCCTCGTGGATTTTGAATTTATCATTTAGCCTATCAGTAAGGACCTGTAATTGATTTCCCTGTTTATCAGAAACTGATGGTTGTTTAGAGTCAAAATGAATCTGGGCTCCTGCTTTTGACAGGATGTCTCCTTTTTACAGAGGGTAAGGGCATCCTGGGATATCTAGGAACAAGTGAGGTACCCAGCCCACACCAAGGTTCACTGTTCTTCGAGTAGTCCATGCATTTGCCCTGTGGCCCATTACAATAGGCACATTGGTCCTGTTGCCCAGGTTTCCTGACTGTCTAGGGCCTACTCTACATTCTTTAAATTACTGTGGCCAAGATTTTAGTCAAATTTTGTCGTGTCTTCTATCACGCCTGTTCTCCCACTAAAGGCTAGAGTTATCGAAGCTCTCTGTGTTTCTGAGGTAGGGCCAAAGTGAGTAAACCACCTGAAGGCCTCCATGAGCCTTTCAACAAAAACTGAGGGAAATTCGGTTGGTCCCTGAATCACTTCTCTCACCTTACCAAATTGGTGGCCTGTCTCACAGCACCTCGGAGACCTGCCATCAGAGCCTGGCAATAGACTTTCAAGTGTTCACTACCTTCGGGGCATTAAAGTCCCAAATGGGGCCCACCAAGGGAAATCCTGCATCAATCTTGTTCTGCAGCTGCATGGGCCGCACGCTGGCCCCAGGAACATTTTTTTAATCCTCTTATAGAATTCTCTCCTGCTCCTCGGTCATGAACGAACAACATCTGCAGTAGGCTGTTGACTGTTGAGAAAACATAAGAGACTCTACCAACCCTGTGGGTCATTTGAGACAGGGGGGTGGTTAGTTTTTAATTACAAAGACCTAGTTTCCCAATTATAAAGATCTGAGGTACAGAACTGGAGGCTGTAATCTGGCTACCCAACACTGGGGGAGCCAAACACGCACAGAAGCAGGGTCATAACCCTGTCCATCCATTCTGGCATGGCTCTGCCCCTGCCACCCTGGCCCACAGCCTCTTGGCAGCAGCTCATGTGAAGGTAACCTGTGGAAAGCAGAGAAGATTGACTCCAAGACATGGAAGGAACCTGAGCATTAGAGAGGCCTGTGACCTGGAAAGGTTCCATAAAAGAAGACACAGGACCCAGAGAAGACTTGTGTGGAGTGACAGTCAAGTGCTGAGGAGAAATCACCAGGGCAGGAAGAGGAGAGTTAAAGAGTAGGAACAGGGCCAGGTTGCCTAGGGAGAGGGAGAATCCAATAAGTCAATTATTATTATTAGGTAGCACATACTTCTATGTGTGCTATTATTTCCCACGTTAATACAAAACATTCATGTTATATAAAAAAAGTTATACTAGCTTGTAGTGTAGAACTACTTTGGATTTCATTGCTCAGATTTAATATCGATTTATGTCAGAAGCTGTCTTTTTGAGGGTGTAATCAAGTGACCTCTGAGTCATTTGCTGAGTCACAGAGTATAGATGAGAGCAAGGCAGTTAATACACTTAGGAGACAGAAACCCAATATAGTCATCAGGGGAGAAGATTCAGTCTATACTAAATGTATACTTTATTTCATACCTCCAACTTAAATAATCAACCAAAGGAGGGGTCAATATCAGAGAACTCTTATTATTAAGTATAAAGGGCAAATTTCTCTCTGACTTCAAGAGGCATGTAAATCTGTCTGGGCCAAAGCCTATTGTTATTTGCATTTCACCATTTGTAATTCAACATTGAGTCCCAGACATCCTGTAGCTGGTAAAATAAACTGCCTTGAGGAACATAGAAATGCTATGCCATGAGTTCCATGAACATGTGGAGCAATGGAATGCATTCCACATAAGGTCCCAACAGAATTTTTAATTCTGTAGCATCAGCAACTAAGGGTTTCCATTAACCTTTCCACTCACCAGCAATTTTATGTTCTTTCACTTTGTTTGTTTTTTGAGGCAGGGGTTCTCTGTATTGCTTTGCAGCCTGTTCTAGAACTAGCCCTGGCGACCATGGTGGCCTCCAACTCACATTGATCTGCCTGCCTTGACCTCCCAAGTGCTGGGATTAAAAACATGAGACACCAAAGCTCAGCCTACACACCAGTATATTTAAACATAACAGGGAGGCTTTGCTCTTGGTCTCCCTTGGTTTTCTAAAGTCACTTTGTAACATCCTTGCTGCTGTGGCACAGGGAGTACACAAGGGCAGGGCAGGGACCTGCAAGAACAAGCAGATCCTGAGCATGGAGCTGAGTGAGTGGGTATAGGTACTGGACACATGGTACCTCATGGCTTGCAGGCAACCTGGGAGTATGGCACCAAACTACATGTTCCAGGTTCACTGGGACAGAGCCTTCTTGGTGTTGCTAATTGATGATTCATAAACCATGCCCAGGACATCTAAAGGTGTCAGCCCTGACCCTGGCTTGAAAATATAGCCAAAAATCTGACAATTTATCCCATGACAAAAACTCAGCTGTGAGAACCTGTGAGCCTACTTAAATATCCATGAACAGCTGAAGAGCATGAGATATGGGTATTAGATCCCAACTTCCCCCAGGTGTCCTGCCACCAACCATTTTTTTTTCTCCTCAACTTCACCCAGAGCCACCTCTCTTGCTGGACTGAAGAGGATGACATGAGTGGGACTATCCCTCCTCCTCCACCATATAGTATGTAAATCCTGTTGCTCTCTGAACCCCTCAACCTCCCCATTCACATCACCAGAGGAACTAGGATACATGGTGTATTCTAAGAGATTCATATAAAGTTCCTAACATAACTTGGAAGGGACAAGTCCCCCAGAGCTCAGGTGAAGTGGGAGGCAGCAAATGGAGAGAGAAGTAGGAGAAAATGAGGGGGAGGAAAGGAAAACATGTGCAACCAGGAAGATTGAGCCCAGTTAGGAATAGAAGACAGGAAAGAGAGAGAGAGAAAGACACACACACACACACACACACACACACAGAGAGAGAGAGAGAGAGAGAGAGAGAGAGAGAGAGAGAGAGAACATAAAAGAGGGAGCCAATATTGGTTTGAAGATAAAATTGAACACAAGGAAAGGTCTAAAGAACTACAAGACTGCCGCCAACTAACAATTTGAGCATCCAGGGTATGACTACCATAAATGCCCTTCCCAATGGTGAGATCAACAACTAACTTATCCATGGAGCCCTCATTTAATACCTGTTGGAAACAGAAGCAAACACCCATACATGAACACTGAGTCAAACTAGAACCCAGATGCAGATGGAGAGGATAAGACCAGTCTGCAGAAACACATAGAGACAACTTACCTGAACAAGGAGGAGCTAATGGGCCCCCCCATACTGATAGCTGGGAAGCCAGCATGGGACTGACTCAGTCCCCCATGAATATGAGTCTCAGTCAGAAAGACTGAGCAGTCTAAGGGACCTCAGACAGTGGAACCAGGATGTATCCCTGGTGCACAAAAGGACCTTGCTAACACATCCCCCATGGAGGGATAACTGCCTTGACATAGAGACAGGAGAGAAGCCCTAGTCCGTACATCACATGACCAGTGAGATCTACATGACCGCAATTGGATGGCATTCCCCTACATATGGAATTGGGGTAAGGGGATGCAAGGGGAGGGTGGTTAGGGTGCTTACAAGAGGGCAGAGAGAGTAAATTGGAGGGAGGGAGGAAGCTAAGGAGGGAGAGGGAACTGGGATCGACATGTAAAATTATAAATTAAATTAAAAAAATGCTTTGACTCCAAAATTTAAGTTCAAGGACAAATTACTGGGGAAAAGGATTTTTATTTTTGTTTCCACAGAAAATGAAAAGGTGTGGATTCCTTCCAGACTAATGTGGTTGGATCAAGCCAGACCACCTGAAACAGAGTACCAGGTGATCCTAAATTCAAAGCAGCTGGACCAAGCAGCCTTACAGACTTCAGCCAGGATTTCTGCATCTTCTTAGAATCCCCCAAGACAGCGCCCCTTACCAGAAGGAAGTAGTTTTTGAAAGAACGACGCCGAAATTCCCAAATACTGTCTATAAATGTTTTCATTTAAATGGACTTGGTTATATAAAATTAAAAAAAAAAAAGAACATCTTGAATGCACTGAACAAACGGGACCTCTCCATGTTCTGCAACTTGCCTTCCTTATTCATGAAAAGCATGTTGATGCTGACTAGAAAGACATTTCCATACAATGCTCCCTGATTGAAATCAATCATCAGATACAGCCCAAAAGAAGAAGTATTCATATTCTGCACCATTATCTGCATAGCTTCTAGGAATACATGGGACCTCACAAATTTGAATGACTCAATAGCTTTTCAACCATCCTCATGGAAGCCCTGACTCATAGACCCTCTACCTCCAAATACCATCCTCTTCATCTTAGGATAGCATTCCCTTGCTTACCATTCTATGTCTTCCTTGCTCATCCATGCTCTTCACAGTTTTCTATAGCAGCACTCACAGCACAGCAACCAATCCAATGGAGCCTGTTGTGCTATAAAATCAAGTCTGCAGCATGGCTCCAGGAAGTTTCCTGAAAACCCTTAGGTTAGCCTTTGGGCCCAGATTCCCTGATTGTCTAGTGAGGCTTGGGTGACAAGAGTAATTCCTCAATGGTTAAAGTGTTCTTAAAGACAAAGTAAAAACATGCATTTCTTTTTCTTTTATATTCTTATTTATTTATTCATTTATTCATTTATTTTGGTTTTTCAGGACAGGTTTTGGCTGTATAGATCTTTTTGTCTTGGAACACACTTTGTGGACCAGGCTGGACAATTCTGAATCTTAATTATTATTATTATGATGATGAGGAGGAGGATGATTATTGTGATTACAACTATAACTATTATTACTACTCTTTCTGTCATTTTGTAGTAGATTTTTTCTCATTAATTTTTTTTTTTCCAACACAGGTTTTTAGTACTGGCTGATCCTGGAACACTATCTGTAGATCATGCTGCCTAGAATATTAAAAAAAATAAGGAGACTTAGGGCATAAAAGATGTCTGTTCTATGGATTCTTGCAGAGATCAAAAGAACTGAGGGTAATGTTTACCTGGTTTCCACAGGCACCTCAGAAAACCATGAAAAAAATGCAGGAACCATATCACAAACAAGATGATATATTGTCCCGGACAGACACCTGGGTGATAGCTCCATTGCATTGTGACTTTTAATCCTGAAGTTAGTGTCAAATTTTTGAGAAGTGACTAATAATAAAAAGTGTTGTTTCATGGTAAGTTTAATATTCAGAGAGAAATTGAATGGGAAGAATGCCTCTATGAGCCCAATAGTGAGCCAGCCTAGATTCCACATTGGGAAGGTGAAATCAGAGCTGAATTATTCAATGTTCTCTACTTGAGCAGGAATGGAAGAATACAGCCCTCTGTTTTTGTTGAAAGTGGATTTATTGGGATGTCTCAGAAGCTGAGGACCACATACTTAATATTTGAATAACAATGGAAATTTGAAGAATTCTGTAGTTGTTTGGTTTATGAGTCTAGATATCTCAGCTGCTCTTCAGCATACACGAGTATTTCAAAGAAATGCACTCTAAAGCTATTAAAGGAATAGACTCAGTAGGATCCATATGGCTTCCACTTTGTGGATCCTGTAAAATATTTCTCCAAGTATGATGGTATTTCATGGTCCTTTAAAAAATGAAGCTCCATTTTAATTATTCACTAAACTTAAATCATCAACCAAAGTTAGGGCAATGTCAGAGGATTTCTATTAACATCTATAAATGGCTAATAGGAATTGCTTCCCATAATACTAAACACACTCCATAACTTCAGGCACTGCCTTCAGGCACTGTATAGCTGCACTTACTCCCTGCCTGAAGGGTGTGTGTAACCTGACTGAGCCCAGACATATTGTTATTTAGATGGGAGACATTCACCATCAAGGCTCAGGCATCCTACAGCAGGAAAGATTATGTCTTAAGTACAAGAATGTTATTTGATTTCAAGTTTCCTGGTTGAAATGTGGTAATGGAAAGTTAAAAGCACTCTGGTAAAATCTTGCTGAAGGATGATCTCCATCTCCTAATTCCACTGATTTTTAAATTGTACGTGGCTCATGTAAGACAAACCTGAATGTGGAATGCCATATTCCTAAATTCCAGAAGCCAAAATTACAGTTTCTCCCTTGTGTGTTCCAAAACATGCCAAAAGCAAGCCTGTGATGCACACAGGAAAGCAATATTTGTTTCTCTTTTGTTTTCTTTTGGTTTGATTTGGTTTTTCTAGGCAGGGTTTCTCTGTAGGATTGAAATTTTCTTTGAAAATCAGCCTAGCCTGTAATTCACAGTGATCTGTCTGACTCTACCAACCAAGTGCTCGGATTAAAGTTTTGCACCACCACAGACCAGTATGGATACTGATATGAAAGCTATCTCATTCTCCTCAGGGAACATATACACAGGTAGGCTCAGAGCAAAAAACCATTGACCTGGTCAGCACAAGTCACATGATCCCTCAAAATCCCAATAGCAATGACAGCTAGGCAGAGCTGCTCTTCAAGCTCTGAAGCCTAGACATGCATCATGCTGTGTGGCAGTGGTTTACATCAGAGCTCCTACAAGAGAGCCTGCAATTTGGTTTCATATTAGCATCTGTCCATTATCCAGATTATTGATTAACCTTGTCTGTGGATGGACACAAAGAAGTGGAGAGTCAGGCATTTTGTACATCATCTAAAATTGATTACAGGCTCCACAATGCTAATTTCTTCCAATGGACATCAGGAAATTGCTCGTGTTCCTTCTGTCTCCCACCTCTATGTGCACATTTTCTACAGCAAAATTAAAGTTCTTAAATGAACTCAATTCTTTCATATTCCTCTCTTTATTTTCAGTCCCCAATACCAGCCACAGGGTTTGGTAAACCATCAATAAATGATCTGTATTTGCTTCTCAATGAACGTCAAAAGCCTCATCCTGAAGGATTTGCAGTAGTTTCTACCCAGCACAGGGTAGTACAGGCACGATTAAATGTGATCCATGCAATTTTCATTGACCTAACCTTGTGTGCCATGGCCCAGCTCAATATAAACTTGCAAAATTTTGATTACACAAATCTAGTCTGTCTTCATTCACCTGACATGAATTAAGGCACCCTGAGTATTTAAAGAACACAATCACCTAATATGCATTAGTTAAGATTTTTTTTTATTGCTATGTATATACACAAACAAATTCCACAAGTCTTGTTGTTGTTGTTTGAGAAAGAGTTTCTCTGTGGCTTTGGAGTTTGTCCTGGAACTAGTCTTATATATCAGTCTGGTCTCCAACTAACAGAGATCTGCTTGACTCTGCCTCCTGACTAGTACTCTCCCAGTCAGGGAATCCAACCCTGGTCTCACCAATGACAGGCAGGGATGAGATATTCACCACTATACTATCCAAGAGAGATCTTATATAGAAGACACTTAATTGCAGTCACTCACAGTTTCAGAGGTCCAGTCCATTGTCATCATAAGAGAAAACATGATTGGAAGAAGAATATAATGCTGCTTTCATCTTGATACAAAGGCCAAAGGACGTCATCTTACACATTTGCTCATATCCAGAACATGGAAACCCCGAAAGCCCATCATCAGTGATGCTCTTCTTCCCAAAATGCAAACATAACTGCAGCAAAGCCTCAGCTTCTAATAGAACCACTCCCTACGACATCATCGGCCCAATAACACTCATCATGTTTCCTGAAGCAGGGCCTTTTTCATGATGGTAACTTAAGTAGCTCATTACCTACCCTGTTTCCCCTTGCAATACACTCAGAAAAACTATTCATTTTAGTCTAGTCTGAAGGCAGAAAACATGGTACTCATGAAATTTTTGTTTTCCTGTAAATGCAATGGATAGTTTACTCCATGACGTAAATGTACAATTTTAAAACTCTAAGGACATAATTTTTCATCTTCTCGTATTTTTAGATCATACGTGATTTTGGAGTGGGTCATATTTTAAATCAAATTACAGTGTTACAGATTAATGAGGTCTGTTTATTAAATATTTCTGCAAAAATAATTGGTATCTACAAATAAAGTGTTTAGGATACTTGGTCTAAAGCATGTACTGAAGGAATACATTCATTTATTTAAGAAGGGATAATCAAGAGAAGCAACAAACTGGGAGAAAGGACACCAATGACATAAAGAGTGAACATGTCTCAGAAACATAATTCTAAAAAGCTGGAAGTGCAGCTGTTCTATAGTTTGCCATTCCAATGAGAAATAACTCCATAGACTTAAGAGATAAATAAAGAATATCTTTGTAATGATAGCATGCATCTTTTTCTGGCTAATGGGCAAATGGGACATAGCCTAAAACAGATTTGTTAGGGGATTTTGAGACAGGGTTTCCCTGTGCAATAGGCTCAGTTGTAGTGACACTAGCTGTGATCATGACATTGGTTTCAAACTCACAGAAATCTGCCTGCCTGTGTCTCCTGAGTAGTGGGGTTAAAGGCAAGCACCACCACAACCTGGATCCTAAAACAGACTTTTGCATTACATAGATACTGCCATTTTTAAATTCTTTCAGGGTCAGATTACAACTGAAACTTTGAAGAATTTAAATAGTAATAAAAAACAGCAAGTAAGGCCAGGAAGGCAATTAAAACTTCAACAAATATATTTCTACCATAATTATTTAATAGTACATGAGTGACATGAAACAGATGTTCACACTTCACTGACAGGTCTTGGGGTAGATGTTTGTGAAGATGAGGGAAATAGGAAAGGCAGAACAAAGAAAAGATAAAACCTGGGTAGGAATGTCTTGCTTAATGTATGTCTTATTCTAAGTAAGCTTCTTATCAGGAATAGCTTCCCGTTCTCTAATTTCAGGGGGAGATGGAAGAAATGGGAGAATTTTAGGAAGTCAGGAGGAGTTATCTTTCAATTTGACCAGCTCATGAGAAGGCTACTCACACATTGCATCACGAGGAGAACACAGTGCATCTAGGGATCTTTACTGACTATGCCCTCAGTTCCTTTGGACCGATAACCCCAGCTCCATGTGGTGGGAAGAGTAGTGTTCACAATATATGAAGCAACCCCTCCACCAAGTCTCTGGATTCCAACAATTACATTCTCTCTTATGCATCTTCATTATGTTAAAGGACAGCATCTATTTAATTCTCAATACCTGAGGGTCTAAGTCTAGGTCCCCAGGCTGATACTGAATCTGCTAAGTTCAATAATGAGTTTGAGAACGAGCTATGTTCCTTCTTTATGAATCAGGACCTAAACAGATGACTTTCTTGCTCAGTCAACATCTCAACACAACAGTGATAACCTTTTCAAACACTTGTCCTCTGGGCTCCTCTTGCCCATCTGGCCAAAATATGATTTTCTCTAGAAGAAAACTGGACCATCTGGTAGACTAATCCAATAGTTCCCTCTTAAGCAGCTTGAGAATGACTTCTTCTATGATATGAGGATGGGCCTAGGGGCTGTTTGTAAATCAGGAGTTTCTCCTTTGACATGATTTGCAGCCAAACTCCTACAGAGACATATAGGGATACAAAAAGAGATAATTGTTACATAGCTTTCCTTTGAGTTCAGGTGAACTGAATTTGCTCTTTTCCTGGTTGTCACAGGCACTTAAAATCAGGAAAGAGAAACAGGATCCAGATGACAAAGAAGATAGTAGCTCTTTCTCCTCCTAGAAAGCTGGATGATGGCTCTAAGTATGTAGAAGTTTTAGTCTTGAAATTCAGAGCAAATGCTTGGAAAATGAACAGTAATAAAAACAGCAGTCTTCCTAGAAAGGTGAAGAGTTGGAGAGGAATGAAACTAGGAAGTTTGTATTTATGAGCAATATTGTTAGTCAACACACGATCAGTACCAGGTTAAAATCAAAAGAAAGTAAAAACTAACTGCATTATTTGAGGTTGTCTGCATGAACAGGGATGGTAGGATGAATCTCTGCATACATGTAATACATGGATTTATTATAATGTCTCATAGGCTGTGGTCCAGGTAGTTAAAAAAATGGCTGCCTAACAATGGATATCTGAAGACTACAGCAGTTATTTAATTCAACAGAATGCATGTCTCACCTGGTCCTCATTATACTCTTAAAGTCCAAAGAAGAATGCTCTAAAGCTAGTAAAGTAATAAACTTGGGAGCCAAACTAGGGCAAGCAGCAAGAGAAGGAGAGCCTCCTCCTTCAATACCCTTTTTACATGCAGGATACCACCAAATGGTGAGACTCATATTAAGGTGAATCTGATTCTTCCTCATGTATTTTGTTTTATTATTGTATTTCATTTTTGATTACTGACAGACTCCTTAGTTCTGATATTAAACATGTGCACTGCCACCACGTAGTTAAAGAAGGATCTCATCATCTAATTCCATATAAAGCTTCTCTGAGTGGCTTTAACAGTTCTGGAACACATTCTGCCAGCCTGTCCCATCTGAAATCTTATATGAGAACCCATTCCAAGTTGTCATGGGTACAGAGAGCTCAAATAACAACTATTGTCCCCAAGATATTATTTTTCCTACTATAGGTTGTCTGGGCCTTTTTGGTGAATATCTCCTATCTAAAAGCAATATATTTGGGCCCATACAGGCTTATACACACCCGTCAGACAGGGAATACGTGCAAGTATGCGGTTCCTTAAGGCAGATAATATGTGCAGTTAGGGAGTGTCTTTATTATTAGGGGAAGCAATTCCTATTTGCTCTTTCTACATATTAATAGAGCACCTCTGCCATTGCCCCACCATTGGTTGAAGAAAGTTTGACATATGAATTAAATGAAGCATTCAGTATTTGTAGTGAGATAATCACCTTGTCCCTCCCTGTGTAATAGACAATGCCCACTGGGGGGTGGAGACAGGGCCGGATGTGACCCTGGAGAACTAATTTTGAGGAGGATATTGGGAGAGCTCTCTTCCCTGCAGCACAGGTACAGCTTCCTGGGACCAAGAACCTGCTGGAGTTCATCTGTCTATGTTGTAAGTTATTTTTCCCTGAATAAACATCTATTCAGCATATGTTTTTCTCCCGATCCTTATGGAACATCAATATCTGTTGTCAGAAGCAGAATCTGGATTTTTACTTGTCCTGGTTTTCACCAATGCGGCAGATGCCTCTTGCTTCAGACACCATCCCCGAATGGGCAGGGTTCCTTGCCTAAACAGGTGGCCATACAACAGCTTGAGGGACATTTGCCTCTGCCCTACAACTTTACCCCCACCTGAGAAAGCTCGCACTGCTTCTCATCTTTTGCCAACTTCCCACTTTGCATTTGCAGCTGTGAGGCGCATGGTGCCTGCCCGTCTGGTGTGTTTTCTGAGGCCCAAAGGCGCCAGTAAGTGGCAACACCTGTTAGTCATGGTTGCCAGAAATTTGCACAAGGCTCCTTTCACTCATTCGTTTAACAAAATTTTGCTTGCCTTAGTTTGTTAAGGGCTATCCTTCAGGGACCAAGATCAGAAGGATTGTCTGCTGCTGGATACGATTTGGTGGGAAACCTACAGGGATTACCACCACAAGCTGAGTTCAACAACTAAAATTGTCAAAGTTCGAGGACAGCAGAATTACACCTAAGGTAACTGCACTATTCTTCGCAATTTAAGATGATAAAATATATGGATCAATTGTTCCAAACCTAGGGTGGATAATCTTATCATGCAAGACTTTAGAAATTCCTTTACTTCATACATAGAAGGAATTTTAAGAGAAGAAAATCATGGCTTAAACAATATATACATTTTTTTTTTTTTTTTGTAAAGGCAATGGGTATCAACCTGATGAGAAAAAGATTCAGCATATTAGAGATGCAAATAGAGAGCTGACATATAGAATACAAAATATGGAGCATAAAAATGACCAACTAGAAAACAGAATTTGTTCTATGTCAAATGCTTCAATTAACCAAAACAGAAACAGTGCACTGCATTAACATGCTGTAAGAAACAGCTAATTCCTGGGTGAACGAAGCTACTAATAAGGTTAAAAAGTGGAACATCCGACGGAAAGACTAGCAGAATCCGTTCCATGGAATGCTATCAGATAGAACATTGTTTCTGGAAGGCAGTTTACATGCCATTCAGATAATATCCAAGAATGAGAATATTAAAAATATAGAATCATTTGTAGTTGGAGAAAGCAAGAATAGATCTAAAACAATAATGGTTTAAAAATGTTTGGGGTCTAATGCTAACAGCCCTCAGATCAAAATTTATCTCTGAGCTCTGGTCATTAAATTCAGATGATGAGACAATCAGTAGTCGTTTTAATGTAGATGATATTAATATACTGCTTTTTGGCTAAAGCTTTAAAAATTCAAACTAGTTAAAAGGATACAATTAATAACACTAGAAATTACCATAAATCTAACAGTCACCCATGTCATAATGTTTTTTTTCATTAATTTATTTTATATAACAAAGTCCAATTAAATGAAAACAAACATTTATACACACTATTTGGGAATTTGGGCGTTGTTCTTTCCAAACTACTTCCTGCTGGAAAGGGGCGCTGTCATGGGGGATTCAAAGAAGATTCAGAAATCCTGGTTGTAGTCTGTAAGGCTGCTTTGTCCAGCTGTTTTGAATGTAGGATCACCTTGTACTCGGTTTTAGGCGCTCTGGCTTGATAAAACCACATTAGTCTGGAAGGAGTCCACATCTTTTCATTTTCTGTGGAAACAAAAATATAAATCCTTTCCCCAGTAACTTGTACTTCAACTTAAAATTTGGAGTCAAAGCATTTATTTTTTAAATTTAATTTATTACTTTACTTGTCCATCCCAGTTCCCTTTCCCTCCCTCCCTTCCTACCTCCCTCCCTGTATCCATCCCCCCTCCATTCTTCCCTGCAATTTACCCTCTCTGCCCTCTCACATGCACTCTAACCACCCTCCCCTCCCATCAACCCACCCCAATTCCATATGTAGGGGAATGCCATCCAGTTGGGGTCATGTAGATCTGACAGGTCATGTGAAGTAGGGACTAGGGCTTCTCTCCTGTCTCTAGATTAAGGCAGTTATCCCTCCATGGGAGATATGTTCTCAAAGTCCTTTTGTGCACCAGGGATACATCCTGGCTCCACTGTCTGAGGTCTCTTAGACTGCTGAGACCTTCTGGCTGAGACCCGTATTCAGGGGGGCCTGAGTCAGTCCCATGCTGGCTTCCCAGCTATCAGTCTAGTGGCCATTAGCTCCTGCTTGTTCAGGTAAGCTGTCTGTATGTGTTTCTGCCAGAAGGTCTTGTCCTCTCCATCTGCATCTGTGTTCTAGTTCGACTCAGTGTTTATGTATGCGTATTTGATCCTGTTTTCAACAGGCATTAGTTGAGGGCTCCATGGATAAGATAGTTGTTGATCTCACTCTCCAGGAAGGGCATTTATGATAGCCTTTCCACAGAAGCTCAAATTGTTAGTTGGGAGCAGTCTTATAGTTCTCTAGACATTCTTTGTGTTCAATTTTATCTTCAAACCAATATTGGCTCCCTCTTTTATGTTCTCTCTTTCTCTCTGTCTCTGTCTCTGTTTCTCTCTCTCTCTTTCCTATCTTCTATTACTAACTAGGCTTAATCTTCCAGGTCGCACATGTTTTCCTTTTCCCCCCTCATTTTCTCCTACTTCTCTCTCCATTCGCTGCCCCCCCCCCACTTCTCCTGAGCTCTGTGGGACTTTCCCCTTCCCAGTTCTGTGAGGGGCTTTATATAAATCTCTTAGAATACACCTTGATCCTAGTTCCTCTGGTGATGTGAATTATAGCCTGATGATCCTTTGCTCTAGGTCTAAAATCCATATATGAGTGAGTACATACTGTGTTCCTCTTTTTGTGACTGGGTTACCTCATTCAGGATGGTTTCTTCAAGTGCCATCCACTTGCCTGCGAATTTTAAGATAACATTATTTTTTTCTGCAGAGTAGTATTCCATTGTGTAGATGTGCCAAATCTTCATTAACCATTCTTCAATTGAGGGGCATCTAGGTTGCTTCCAGGTTCTTGCTATTAAAAATAGTGCTGCTATGAACATAGTTGAACAGATGTCTTTGTTGCATGGATGTGAATCCTTTGGGTAT
This sequence comes from Phodopus roborovskii, assembly GCF_943737965.1. NCBI lineage: Eukaryota > Metazoa > Chordata > Mammalia > Rodentia > Cricetidae > Phodopus > Phodopus roborovskii. Next base: position 54,822 of record NW_026126762.1, on the reverse strand, counting down.
ATGCCTAAGAGGGGGATTGCCAGGTGCTATTGTAAACTAATTCCCATTTTCCTGAGGAACCACCATACTGATCTACAAAATGGCTGTATGAGTTTGCACTCCTACCAACAGTGGAGGAGTGTTCCCCTTTCTCCACATCCTCTCCAACATAAGTTGTCCTGCCCTACCATCTCGCCAGCAAGAACGATGTGGCACACTCAGGATCCTTCTACAGTAAAGCTTTAATGCATCTTGAGAGGGAGAGCATAAGCTTACAGAGGGGAGACCCCAAACATCCAATACCGAAACCTTATATAGGTTTACAACATTCGCCTCGTACGTGTCACCTCCTGACTGGCTGCAGCCCATCGGTCCATATGACGCCACAGGAGAGGCAGAGGCCAAGGGAGGGAAAATCACCCTGCACCTGCGCACTGACTTCTTTACTCTCAACGCCAGCCGGATGCAGGCGCCATCTTATAATGGAGAATGCCGGGCGGCTCCTTACAATAAGTCATCACTGGTGTTTCTAATTTCAGCCATTCTGGCAGGGGTAAGATGGTATCTCAATGTAGTTTTGATTTACATTTCCCTGATAGCTAAGGATGTGGAGCATCTTCTTAAGTGTCTTTCAGCGTTTTTGATTTCCTCTATTGAGAATTTTTCTTCAGTTCTGTACCCCACTTTTTTAATAGGTTATTTTGTGTTTTTTTGACGAGTTTCTTCAGTTCTTTGTATATTTTGGAGATCAGCCCTTTGTCAGATATAGGATTGGTAAAAATCTTTTCCCAGTCTGTGGGCTGCCGTTTGGTCTTGTTCACTGTGTTCTTTGCCTTACAGAAGCTTCTAAGTTTGAAGAGGTCCCATTTATTAATTGTTTCTTTCAGTGTCTGTGCCCCTGGAGTTATGTTCAAGAAGCGGTCTCCTATTCCAATTTGTTTAAGGGTATGTCCTACTTTCTCTTCTAAGAGGTTCAATGTAGCTGTATTGATGTTGAGGTCTTTGATCCATTTGGACTTGAGTTTTGTGCATGGCGAAAGACATGGGTCTACCTGCCGTCTTGTACACCCCCTCATCCAATTGTGCCAGCACCATTTGTTGAAGATGCTGTCCTCACCCCATTGTATAATTTTAGCTGTTTTGTCATAAATCAGGTGTTCATAGGTGCATGGATTAATATTGGGATTTTCAATTTGATTCCATTGGTCTACCTGTCTATTTTTATGCCAATACCAGGCTTTTTCAGAACTATAGCGCTGTAGTAGAGCTTAAAGTCAGGGATGTTGATGCCTCCTGAAGTTCTTTTATTGTATAGGGTTATTTTGGCTATCCTGGATCTTTTTTTTTTTCCATATAAAGTTGATTATTATCCTTTCAAGGTCAGTGAAGAATTGTGGTGGGATTTTAATAGGGATTGCATTGAATCTGTAGATTGCTTTTGGAAAGATTGCCATTTTTACTATGTTTATCCTACCTATCCAAGAGCATGGCAGATCTTTCCATTTTTCTGGTATCTTCTTTAATTTCTTTCTTTAGAGTCACAGAGTTCTTATTATATAGGTCTTTTATTGTTTGGTAAGCGTTACACCAAGATACTTTATGTTGCTTGTGGCTATTGTAAAGGGTGATGTTTCTCTGATTTCTTTCTCTGCCTCTTTGTCGTCTGAAAAAAGTATGGCTACTGATTTTTTTGAGTTTATCTTGTATCCTGCTAGTTTGCTGAAGGTGTTTATCAGCTGTAGGAGTTCCCTGGTAGAGTTTATTGGGTCGCTTATGTAAACTATCATATCATCTGCAAATAGAGACAGTTTGAGTTCTTCCTTTCCAATTTGGATCCCCTTGATCTCCTTTTGTTGTCCTTTTGTTGTATAGCATTTGCTAGAACTTCTAGTACGATATTGAAGAGATATGGAGAGAGAGGACAGCCTTGTCTTGTTCCTGATTTTAGAGGAATTGACTTAAGTTTCTCTCCATTCAGTTTTATGTTGGTGGTTGGTTTGCTGTATATTGCTCTTATTATGTTTAGGTATGTTCCTGTTATCCCTGACCTCTCCAAGACCTTTATCATGAAAGGTTATTGAATTTTGTTGAAGAATTTTTCCACCTCTAGGGAGGTAATCATATGGATTTTCTTTTTCTGTTTGTTTATATGGTGGACCACGTTGATAGATTTTCATATGTTAAACCATCCCTGCATTCCAGGTATGAAGCCTACTTGGTCATGGTGGATGTTTTCTCTGATGTATTCTTGAATTCGGTTTGCCAGCATTTATTGAGTATTTTTGCATCAATATTCATCAGGGATATTTTTCTGTAGTTTTCTTTCTTAGTTTTGTCTTTGTGAGGTTTGGGTACCAAAGTTATTGTGGCCTCATAAAAAGAGTTTGGCAATGAACATTCTGTGTCTATCTTGTGGACCAGTTTAAGGAGTATTGGTAATAGTTCTTCCTTGAATGTCTGGTAGAATTCTGCGCTGAATCCATCTGGCCTTGGAATTTTTTTGGTTAGAAGGCTTTCGATGACTGCTTCTATTTCATTGTGGGTTATAGGTCTATTTAAGTTGTTTGTCTGTTCTCGATTTAATTTTGGTAAGTGATAGTTATCCAGAAACTTGTCCATGAATTTTCAATTTTTGTGGAATACAGATTTTCAAAGTATGACCTGAAAATTGTCTGGATTTCCTCTCTGTCTCTTGTTATGTTCCCTGTTTCGTTTCTGATTTTGTTAGTTTGCATGTTCTGTCTCTGCTTTTTCGTTAAATTGGATAAAGGTTTATCAATCTTGTTGATTTTCTCAAAAAAACCAACTCTTTGTTGCATTGATTTTTTTGTATTGTTTTCCTGGTTTCTATTTTGTTGATTTCAGCCCTCAAGTTGATTATTTCCTGGCGTCTGCTCCTGCGGGGTGAATTCGCTTCTCTCTGTTCTAAGGTTTGTCTATTTTGTTGATTTTCTCAAAAAACCAACCCTTTGCTGCATTGTTTTTTTGTGGGATAGGCAGATCTCTGGGAGGGGCCCAGGACTCCAGCAGAGGACTGGAGGTGGGGCCAGAGACCAAGCAGGTGGAAATTATGGGTGGTCCCGCATGGATAGTAAGGTCTCCTTTGTTCAGAGTTGCTCTGAGAAGTCTCTGAAGTAGGGTGGACTGTAGGCTCCACCCTCTGTCCCAGTGCTCAACCAGAGCAGCAGGACCATGGGTGGGGTAGGGCACAGGGTAGGGGGGGGTAGGCTGGTGGTGGGGATGTGTGGGGGTGTATTAGGACTTCAAGGGATCTCTCGATGAGGACCGGAGACAGGAGCAGCAGGATCAGGGGCCAACCCAGGGAGTTCGGGCAGGGGGAGGGGGGGAAAAGAGTTTGTAGGGGACAGGCAGCCCCGACTGGGCCCAGACTCACCTCTGGCCAATAGCTGGTGGAAGAGGACAAGCGCTGAGCTGGAACTTGAGAAGGTTTTGCAGGATAGTCAGATCTCACTAGAAACTGGCACTCTCCAGGTGAGACCTCTTTCTTTGGCAGAGGCCAGGATTTGGGGGTCAATGATCTTGCCCACATGAACTCAGTGTGGACCTGCAGAGATAGTCGGATCTCTGGGAGGGGCCTGAGACTCCAGCAGAGGAATGGAGGTGGGGTCAGAGACCAAGCCCATGAAAATTACGGGTGGACCCACGTGGATAGTCATGTCTCCTTTGTTCAGAGTTGCTCCGTGAAGTCCGGGTGGACTCATCATAATGGGTTTAAAGAAATAAACGGTGCTTTATTTTTGACATTACAAAAAGACATTACAGGATGTGTAATTGTTTTTAAAAACAGATTTAAATGTTCAAATTCATAAGGTTACAGGATATTGGTGCTTTTATTATATTGTTAATGTCTGTAATTAAATCAAATGTCAAAAATTGAAGGTCACAGCAATAAGCTCTGTATACTAACCAAAAGTTGAGATTCTCATTTTTTATGATACAAAAGGAAATGCATTTTTATTTTGTTAAATTAGGCAAGCATAAGCTATTTAGATAAATTGAGTCAAATAGATGGTTCATGTTTCCCTAAAAGGAGTTTCAAATTAAAATCAGTATTTTTAAAGGTAAACCTGACAGTACAAAGTTCTAATTTTGTAAAAGCTGTTTAATCTGTTATAAAATGTGAAAAACACAAGTTACTAGCCATCCTTATCAATTAACTCTTGGTTATAATCAAACTAAGTATTAATGATTAATAACAGGGATAAACCTCACTCTGTCACCTATACATGTTCTAAATAATTAAGGTTAAAACAAGTAAATGAAACAAAGTTGTCTATTTAGATATACCTAGACAGACTTCTTATAGTACAGAGATCTGTAGAATAAGGCATTTAAATGTTAACTAAAAAGCTGTAATAATATCAGACATAGAATCATAGATCCTAACAATGACCCTAGGACTCTAAAGAAGATTATGGGGCTGCATGGATTTTTATGACACTGACCAGGGAGCAAGATGCTTAAATACAATGTCTGTTTACAGGTTAAACCCAGCTTAGACTTTTTAGATGCTGCAGGGAACTGAAAAATTGCTTGCACCACCTTGGCCTAGATAAAATAAGGTCAGAAATTTCCATGTCCCTCTTCCACAGAGAAAAGACAAACAACAACAACAAAAAACACAACTCTCTCTCACATTATGTAATTTGTGAAGAACTTCTGCCCTCAATGCCATAGAAAATTGGTTATGGCTAGGAGTATATCGACTGGTCTCTGTCTTTTTTTTTTTTTAGTAGATTGGACAGTTAATTAAATATATCCTTTGATAAGAAAGTATTGTTGGCTGGGATAACCATACCTTTGTCAGCTTGTCAGTATTAGGCAGCCTTAATATGGCTCCTAAATAAGGATTTCAAAATATAAAGACATAAAAGTCATTTTTGATCATTTATTTATTATGCATACACTCTTCAGCCTGCATATATGTCTCAAAGGCATAAGTACATGCCTGCTGTTTTACAGATACCCAATATCTACTTTTTCTACAATATGGATTTCAGCACAGATTGGTAATGATAATATATCTAAAACTTTTATGTCCTTTTATATAACACAGTTCATATAAGCTTCAGAGGAACAAATGTCATAAAACTTAGATCCACTTCTTCCAGGGCAAAAGGACTGCAGATAAGTACAGCTATTCTGAGGATGGAATTTTCTCCCTGGTCTAGCTGTCCTTCTTGATCACTAAAGGTAAGGGACTAAGAGTTCCAATTAAATATATACGTTTTTAACTTCTGTTCCCACTTTGAACCTGTCTCAGCCGATTTGTGCTTTTGGCAGATGAGAATCAGTTGTTGACAAAAGCCTGATCCTCAATATTGCTCTCCCTGGACTTATGGTGAACCAGTACAGCTTTTGTGAATCTTCAACAGGGTCTACAAACCAATGCCTGTGATAAATGTTCAATTTCCTGAATCCCCCTTCCTTTTGTTGTTATTATCCAACATTTTAGCCTACTTGCAGCTAAGAAAACACTGCAAAAGTAAGCAGGAAGTAATACAGGCATATCCAGGACACAATGGTGTTTTCATTTTCAAATAGCTGTCACCTGGAGTTCTACAGCCTATAAAGCTTCCTTGAGCAGCTTGTTACTATTATATCTACCATTTTCCTCAACCTCCAAGGAAGTAAATCCTGACAGCAAAAGCAAAAGTTTTTTATTGCTATAAATCCAACCAGCTGGGACCTCACTTTATCAGAAAAGTAAGGTAGTGGCCTAAAATAGTGAAGTGTTTTTAACAGGATAAACAGACAGGGAGGATTGAGACCATTAGTCTCAGTGACAATGTTTCCAAAATACAGGCAGTTCATAGAGTGCAAATTTAATTTACAAGGTCATCATGGATCTAACTTAATAGTATCTGGCATTTGTTTATGCAAGATTGATGAGCACACCTGAAAGGTTGATGATTTTCTCTGTTTTTACTTTTTCTCCTGAGAACAGGTTGTGGGCTCTGTACTCTGTAATCAGGGATTTATCTACTGGCAGAAATTCTTTTTCTCTTTATTCTTGTAATAAACTCTAATTTTATACATTGTGGTTATTAATTTTTCCATCACATTCCCTCTGGAATGGAGTATACAATAGAGTTGTCTTAAGCTGGAAAATGTAAGTCTAGTACCTAATATATCTAAGTAGGAAGAGAGAATAATAGTTGTGATAGTTTAATCTTCAACCTTATCAAGACCTGAGAAGAAAAATGATGATACTAGGGTAGACAGGAAGTGCAGATGGGCAACTTCCAAAAGGTGCAGCGAGGACAGAAACAGCAAACAACCTGTACAGTCACCATAGGTCTCACAGCAATATTGGTACACGCAGTATTGGCTAAGGCCAAGAGAACTTGAGAGACAACAACAACAGCAGGGATGTAGAAAGGCTGTCTTACCCTGACTTGGAAAGGTCCAGCAGTCTTCTACATTTGTCTCCTGCAAGCACATAGGACTTCATGTCCAAATCAGTGGTCAAGTCGGGGACAGTGTTTTGCCCAACAGGCCATTAGCTGAGGCAGGAATGAACTCCAGCAGGAGCAACAACAGTGTCCAACATATTTTCGGGAAAGTGCACGGTGCTGTCAGGAGCAACAGTGTCTCATGTCAACGGAGTATTAATATTAAAATATTTAAATGCCACATTCTGCATATCTATGAAGTGAATGAAGATTAAGCATCTATATCTGACTAATCTCATAGGTCCAGGGAACATGAGTGAAGAAAATCTGTAATACTCAGGAACTTAGCTAAAAAACTGATTGAAACTTCGCTGAGTAAAGCTGGAACAAATACCAAAACAATATAACTATGTACATATGTGTACATATAAATCCCTACAATAGAGGTAGAGTAGAAATGTCAAGACAAGAGGTAGAACTATGAAGGGCAGCATGATAAATATCCCAAATTGTATCAATATACAAAATGTCTTGAATACAAGAAAAGTATACATACATAGAATATGGTAAAAATAATGTGCATAGAACATCATAAGTGGAAAGATTTCACACAATATAACAAAATATAAACTTAATTTTACATAGCTTGTCACATATAAGAATATATAACAATGTAAGCTGTAAAATACTATCACACTCTTACTCAAATTCAGGAGAAAATAGGCTAATATAACTATATCCCTTCTAAACCATACCTTTCCCAACCATACCCTATTCCTGTCTAAATGATAAACCTGAGTGTAAGCATAACCTTCCATACCCAACCCTAAATAACTAAAACTAACCCAAAGAAAATGACTATTGTCCTAAAATTCCAAGGGTAGGGAAAGGCGGAATCATTATCTTAAGGTTACTTCCTCCTGAAATGGGACAATGATTGCTCCAAGGGATCCTGTAGGAAGAATATTTTTAGCAACCAAATTTCTCAACAGAACTGTCTGTGACATATGTAGCTAGTCACTGTGTGGCAGAAGATGCTTGACTGTAGTTCTATTTGAAACTTTGTCCAGGTTGTAATAAGAAGGTGCATCATTACAGCTAGCTAGTCATGAGTTGTCTCGAGCAAAATAGTCTCAAACCGGTTTTAGGGTGATGTTTCTAGTTCAAATGCATCAGGGCAAGTCAAGTGGAAATGATGATATGGGGCCCCATGTTCTTTCCAGAGAGTTCAAAGACTGCTGTTAGGAATTGTTATTATTCCATGTGGAAAACTTAAACATCAATATTAAAGTAACAGTTTCAAGTTTTAAGGTATGCATTAGGGAAAGACGACAATCAGCATTAAAATGTATGTGAGAAAATTAGGATTTCAGAGAGGAAAATTTTATAACTAACCCCATTTAAATGAAAACAAACATTTATAAACAGCTTTTATAAAACTATAACATTGCATTGTCAGTTTTAGCTTTAAAAATACTGATTTTATTTTGAAACTCCTTTTAGGGAAACATAAAACAGCTGTGTGACTCAGTTTATCTAAATAACTTATGCTTCCAAATTTAGCAACAACAAGGATGGAATGCCTTCTGTATCATAAAAAATGAGCATCTCAACTTTTGGTTAGTATATACACTGTATGGCTGTGATCTTTAATTTTAGCTCTTTGATTTAACTACAAACATTAACAATGTAATAGAAGCACAAATACAATGTAACTTTCTGAAATTAAACATTGAAAAACTGTCTTATAAAACAATTAAACATCCTGTAATTTCTTTTTGTAATGTCAAAGTTAAGCACCCTTTATGTCTTTAAACCCATTATGACCTGAGTGACTGTTAAATTTATGTTAATTTCCAGTGTTACTAATTGTAACAGTTTAACTTGTTTCAATTTTAACAGCATTAGACATAAAACAGTATTAATGTCATCTACATTAAAAGGACATCTGATTTTCTGATAATCTGATCTTAATGACCAGTGCTCAGAGATAAATTTTCACCTGATGGCTATTAGCATTGGAGAGAAAAAATGTTTAAACCATTTTTGTTTTAGCTGTATTCTTGCAATAAACAGGTTTCTAACAGGAAACACAGATAGAACTTTTTGACAAATGCATGTATTTTTCTTAAGAGAAATAAGTGGAACTTTTAAACAGTTAACCTGGTATCATCAAAATTTTTAACTCATATTACTAATCTTGAATTTATATTTGTAGATATCAGAGCCCACAGCAAACAGTTTACATCTTCCTCTGACCTATTTACTACCTTTCTTTGAACCTCTATATCTTTTAATATTACCTGTAGTCTCTCTGATTTTCTCAGACATCCCTAGTGTAGATAAATCTCTCCTTTCCTGTTTTTCTTTTTCTTTTTTCTTATCACTGAATCTTACTCAGAGGTGTATGCCTGAAGTGAAATCTTATTTATTTATTTAATTCCTGACTCTAACTTCTTGCTACGGTGCTTTCCCCTGAACCTCTCTGCACCCTCTCCTCTCTTAACTGTTGGCTCCTTTTACAGATTACGTGGGGTGCACCAGCTCTCCTTTTATGTTATCTTTCATTATTATAATTTTATTTTTATCTCATTTCTACTCTTCTGGATCTGGCCATTCCTTTTTCCTGTTCTACCTTTTATTGCCTAGAGAAGTGGAATCATACTTGTAACACCTTAAGTTCCTTTTGATGTTCCCTGTGCTACTTTGATGAGTTGTGTTGACCTATAAATCTCCAGGCCCATTTGAGTTTACTAGACCACTGTTATCTTATTTGTTTTCTTTGCTTCAGACTGATTGTACCAAGTCTGCACATAGCCATTACATCTATTTACCATATATTTTGTTAGTTGTATTTTTTTTTGTTGACATAAAAAACTTTATTATATTTTTCTCCACAAAACCACCTTATCCTCCCCCTCCCCCTCTCACACCCCCTGCATGCTTCTTTGTGGCCCCTCCAGTCACAGTCACTGCCACCTGAGGAGAAGAGGGAACGGCCAGGGGCTGCTTTAGTCATTCACCCCCATACATCAGAATTCCTCTTCTTTCTGAATGCCCACCAGCTGGTGCAATGCATATAGGCTATCAGCAACACAGAAAGGCTCCTGGATGATCATGGCTTAGGACTTATGTATCAGGAGGGCCTGGGTGCTGTTTACCCTGGTTTTCTGCACCACCACCAGCCTGGAAGTTCCTGGCCTGGGAATTGTTCTTTGTATATTTTGGAGATCTCCCCTTTTTCGGATGTAGCATTAGTGAAATCTTTTCCCTATCTGTGGGATGCCTTTTGGTCTTGTCCACTGTCATTTGCCTTACAGAAGCATCTAACTTTGAAGGGATCCCATTTGTTAATTGTTGATTTCAGTATCTGTGCTCCTGGAGTTATGTTCAGGAAGTGGTCTCATATACCAGTTTCTTCAAGGGTACCTCCTACTTTCTTTTCTAAGACGTTCAGTTTGGGTGGATTGATGTTGAGGTCTTTGATCTATTTGGATTTGAGTTTGTGCATGGGGATAAACATGGGTCTATCTGCAGTCTTTTACACACCCTCATCCAATTGTGCCAGCACCATTTGTTGAAGATGCTTTCCTTGCCCCATTGTATTCTTTTAGCCATTTTGTTTAAAGTCAGGTATTCATAGGTGTGTGGGTTTGTATCAGGATTTTCAGTTAGATTCCATTGGTCTACCTTTCTTTTTTGTGCCAATTCCAGGCTGTTTTCAGGCATAAAGCTCTGTAGTAGAGCTTAAAGTCAGGGATGGTGATGCCTCCTGAAGTTCTTTTATTTTACAGGGCTGTTTTGGCTATCCTGGGTCTTTTGTTTTTCCATATAATGTTGATTATCATCCTTTCAAGGTCCGTGAAGATTTGTGGTGGGATTTCAATAGGGATTGCATTGAATCTCTAGATTGGTTTTCACAAGATTGTCATTTTTATTATATTTATCCTACCTATCCAATAACCTGGAAGATCTTTCCATTTTCTGGCATATTCTTTAATTTCTTTGTTTAGAGTGGCAAACTTCTTATTATATAGGTCTTTCACTTGTTTGGTAAGCATTACCTCAAGATACTTTATGTTGCTTGTGACTATTGTAAAGGGTGATGTTTCTGTGATTTCTTTCTCTGTCTCTTTGTCTTCTGAATAAAGTATGGCTACTGAATTTTTTGAGTTTATCTTGTATCCTGATGATTTTCTGCAGGTGTTTATCATCTTCTCTCTTTCTGCACTCACTCCTTTCTCCTGAAAACAAGGTGGCTAGCTAGCTTTCAAAGGGCACTACACAATCACATGGTGTGATTATTCCATGTTGTAACTACTAGAGAGATATTTCAGCACAGAAAAATAGATGTCTGATCTGTAGTTTCCCACTGAGGTCAGATGAAATGAAATCACTTATTTCATGGTTGTCACTGGGGCTGCAGACAAGTAGGAAAAAAATAAAGAAACAAAAAGAAAACAGGAACAAGATCTGAAACAACAAATTAAGTCTTTCTCCAATCTCAAGCCTGGATGATGGCTCCACTGATTTAGAAACCTGAACCCAGTGCTGTTCAAGAAGAGAACATTGAATAACGCAGTGATTTTTCTCATCTGTACCCTAAAGCAACTGTCCTGGGTCATCACAAGGCTTGTAGAAGTAATCTTCCCAGATCAATTCTCTTAGAGTATTCAAATTACCATGAAGACAACACTTTTTATTATTATTCTTTGTCAAGAATTTCAGGAATAAAACTCACAACAAGAGCTATCACCCAAGCATCTAACAGGAAAAATATATATCATCTTCTTTGTGATATTGCTCCCTCCCTTTCATGGTTTCCTGAAGTGTCTGCGACTACTAGATAAAATGTACACCCAGGACCCATGACCTAAGCAAGAAGCCACAGAACAAACTTCTTCTGTGCCATATGCCCTAAAATCTCTCAAGTTTTTAATCATGTGGGCACCCTTCCCTCTATTGAATGAGATAATCATTCCAGTCTGCATTGTGTAATTGTATCTGCAACATCTGCAAATTGTCTGGAAGAGGAGAGGATGATCTCACACACTGTTGGAAGACAATGGGATTTTCTGTTTTAGACAGGAGTAAGTGACATTGAGATTTGTGTCTCTACAACGTCTGAGTCTTGAGTAGAAACCAGAGCCAAGGAACCCTGTGATGTGTCTTTAAGCACACTCTAACCCTTGGGGAACAACTCTTGTTGTTCAAGCTTAACCAGTCAGTCAGCAAAACCAGGCCAACCTGCCAGTCATAGGCATTGCAGGACACTTCCAATAAACACACTGTAGGCTGTTACTCTTGCTTCGGGCTTCATTTTAAGTGGAACAACTGCCAGTGTATTGATTTCTGTTTTTGGAGTGGTACTGTAGTACATTGTGAGTGGACCATGGATGAGCACAGAAGCCACGACATGGTGAGTGAGGGGATGTTATCCTCAGATGGAGAGGATGGGATGGGGAGGCCTGGGAGTTGGTGTGGCAGGCCTTCCAGGTTGCTTGGTGGGAAACTTTGGCCACATTCAGTGTTCTGTAACGTACCATATGGTCCTAGCAACTCCCCATACCTGGGTGTTGGGGTATGAATATTTCACACAGTGGAAAGCATTTGATTTCCATCAGGGAGCTTTGTGTAGAAAGACATTGATAGTCAGCACCAGAGAACTTTTGGTGCACAGGATGGCAAGTAGCCACACCTGGAGAGGCTTAATTTCTCCAGTGTCTTCTACAACTTATGCAGTACACATTTAATGCTTGGGTACAACATTCATGTTTAGTTATTTGTGTGTATCTGGTAAAAGACGTTTCCTTTATTTCTGTACATACTTACATTTATTTATTTTTGATTTTTTGATATAGATTTTTTCTTGATTTCTACATATTTATTATTTTTTTCTTTGCTTTTTTTTTCAATCAAGACCAAGGCATAGTTAATAATGGTTATTCTATACAGGAAAATATTAAATGAAGAGAACTTGATATCCCACTAGAGGAAATCAAATCAGAACCAAATCCATAGTGTACCCATGGCTTTCTTGATATTCAGAATATAGACCAGGCTGGTCTTGAACTGAGAGATCAACCTGCCTCTGCATTCCAGTAGCTAGGAGTAAAGGCATATGTTTGACACTATCTCCTGGCTTGCCTCATAATTGTAGCTAGTTTTATTTTATTTTATTTTATATAACAAAGTCCAATTAAATGAAAACAAACATTTATACACACTATTTGGGAATTTGGGCGTTGTTCTTTCCAAACTACGTCCTGCTGGTAAGGGGCACTGTCTTCTGGGATTCGAAGAAGATTCAGATATCCTGGCTGTAGTCTGTAGGGCTGTTTTGTCCAGCTATTTTTAATGTAGGATCAGCTTGTACTCTGTTTCAGGCAGTCTGGCGTGATCAAACCACATTAGTCTGGAAGGAATCCACATCTTCTCATTTTCTTTGGAGACAAAAATAGAAATCCTTTTCCCCAGTAACTTGTCCTTCACTTAAATTTTGGAGTCAAAGCATTTTTATAATTTTATTTATTACTTTACATGTCGATCCCAGTTCCCTTTCCCTCCCTCCCTCCCTCCCTCCCCCCAGCCCTCCCTGCCTCCTCCCTTCCCTTTTACCCTCACTGCCCTCTCACTTGCACTCTAACCACCCTGCCCTCCCATCCCCCCACCCCAATTCCATATGTAGGGGAATGCCATCCAGTTGGGGTCATGTAGATCTCACAGGTCATGTGAAGTAGGGACTAGTGCTTCTCTCCTGTCTCTAGATTAAGGTATTTATCCCTCCATGGGGGATGTGTTCGCAAAGTACTTTTGTGCACCAGGGATACATCCTGGCTCCACCTGATCTCTGAGGGACTTGTCCCTTCCCAATTCTGTGAGGGAATATATATGAAGCTCTTAGAATACACCTTGTATCCTAGTTCATCTTGTGATGTGAATTATAGGCTGGTGATCCTTTGATCTAGGTGTAAAATCCATATATGAGTGATTACATACTGTGTTCCTCTTTTTGTGACGGGGTTACCTCATTCAGGATGGTTACTTCAAGTGCCATCCACTTGCTTACGAATTTCAAGATACCATTATTTTTTTTCTGCAGAGTAGTATTCCGTTGTGTAGATGTGCCACATCTTCATTAACCATTCTTCAATTGAGGGGCATCTAGGTTGCTTCCAGGTTCTTGCTATTACAAATAGTGAATGGTGTTTTATGCGTGAAGCCTAAATTAGTGCTCAATACTGAATAGACATTGAGTTCTTAATCATAGATTTGAACAAAAAAAATGAATGAATGAAGAAATAGTTTCTCATAATTCAACCCTAGAGAGATAACAAAATGATATCAACATAGATTTAAATAATGAAAGGAAGAAAGAAAGAAAGAATTCACAAGACACAATTTAACACCAACAAGGTGGATCCAGACTCAACTCTTCCTGAAGTAGAAAAAGACAGATTTGAATAATGAAATAATCAGATAGTTAGATCGTCTATCACACTTGAGTCATGCAAGGTGGCACCAAACTTCAGGGTTCACAATTATATACTGAAGCAATTAATTAATTACATAATTACATATATAAGTCATTGACCTTTTTCGTATCATCAATTCCTGGGCAGACTTGCCAGATAAGAGAACTATGCTGTCATCACGGATTTTTAAAATTCCACAAGTTAATCCTCAGATAATCATACTGTCTTGCCTGATGAATTCTCTTGGCCTGACATCATCACCAGCGCCTGAATCTCTGTTGTGGTACGGCAGGACCTGAGATAATGGGCCCATTCCTGGTGTAGCAGTAGTAGCCAAAAGGTTGATATCAGCTAAAAAGATGGCTGCAGCAGGGACATCACTAGCATAAATGAGAGAAAGATGTACTTCTGTGTTCTGGGTCGTCATCCTCTTGCGAGGTCTTGGTGATGGTGCCGACCACCTTGTGCCACTACTTCTTCTCATCATAGATCACAACCGATGGGAAGATGTGGAGGAAGAGCAGGAAGTCAACACCCACACCACCATGCCGTCCTTGTTGAAGTCCTTGTACTTCTCGGAGGGCACCACGCAATCTTCTGGACCCAATCATCCAGCATCCCTAGTATACTTTGAGATGCTTAGACATTCAGGAAATGCTCTGCACAGGTCTACAACATTTCTAACCATGTCCCTGACAGATATTTGCACCCTAATCATAATCGATGATGGCATTGTCTGTCATTTATATAATTTAAAGAATCAAATAAATAAGTCAGTAATAGCTAACTGTCACAAGAAAGAGGTGACTTAGCATTTAACTGGGAGGGAAGCATGGCCAGACTCCATTCATGAAGGATGTCATTATCATCAATTGAAATAATGAATCATAAAATGTGATGATATTGCACAATAATGCCACAAGAGGGAGCTTTACAGGTCTCTTCATGGAATGGAGGATTTTTGGTTTACATAACTATACACATATTTACATTATCTTGTGTATTTACACGGATTGTCCATTTAAAAATGTTAACCATGTAATTAGATGATCTGTGCCACCAAATTACAGGTCTCATGGATGATAAAATCATTGTTTTATATTATTAAATAATCAAATAATGGGTTCATGTATAACATCATCCACTTCCCTAAAGAGGCTCCACACTAGACACGTGAACGAAGCTGTCATGATTAATTTAAATATGTTAACTACATAATTGATATTTAGGTGGTCAATAATAATTGGCTCCCTCATCATGCTAACACAATCCACTGATCGTGGGTTATCTAATGTCCTATTTTAATAATCAAATAACAATATAATCAGACGATGAAATGGTCTGCCACACTCGACACCATTGACTCTCACTTGACTCCCACATGATTGTGTGAAACTCCCAGGTTCATCCCTTATTTAGCCACAGAGTTGAGTAGTAAAATGTTTAAATGCTTAAACGTCATTGTGTATGCAGAGTTTTTAGAAGATTTCACATATTTAATGTTGCACGGCTGCCTCAAAAGAGATGGACTGATATCCAACAATCCCTAAGTCTAATCTAACAAATGGATTATCACCTTCCTGAAGGAAGTCAACAATGGCAAACTCACCTTTTGATGAATAATTGTGAGTCTTATTATCTTTTGTTCCATAGTTTTACTTCTTAGGAGAGAGAGTATTCATAAACAGAAGACTTTGAACAGTTTCTCCACAGACTATGTTCTCTGATGATTAGGTAATCTTGAATTTGGTAACCAGTAAAAGCTGTAGGCACACTTCCACAGGTTTGGCTATGACTTGTTTAGGCGAATCAAATGCTGTCATTAAAAGTTTTAGGAGATAGTTATCTTGAGAGACTGTAATGTCCCATGATAACACTTTCTCGAAGCTGCTCTCTGGTCCTTGGCCCATGATACCAGGATACAGAATGCAAGCAGGGTTGCCAGGAAACATTTATGAAGCAACATTCTGTCACATTCTAGTGCCCCTCCCACATGCTAAAAGTAGCATGCCCACCGATGAACTAGCCTTACAGCCTCACTGGTTTTCTCACAAAAACAAAGCAGGGCTCTTTCTTTGGAGTTCTACATATGTTCCAGTCTCTCAAGCTACAACATGCCTATAGTGACATAAGCATGAAAACGAAAGCATCATTATGCCATTCAAGTAAATTGATGAGTATTTTAAACCTGTTTTCTATGCTTCAATTTTCTAATTTCTACAATGGAAACAATACAATTAATTTCCTCTACCATAATCCTTTTCTCTTTATTGAAAATAAAATAAACTCCTCTTCATTCTCTTTCCTTTAGAGGAGCTTGATCCCATGGTTTCTCAGAGATGTTTAGATTTGCATTTGGCTGAAGACTAAGGATTTTGAGCACCGTCTTATATTTCTTTCAGGCATTTTGGATTCCTCAACTGATAGTTCTCTATTAAGTCCTATACCCTGCTTTCTAATATGGTTACTTAGAGTTATTTATTGTTGGTGGTGTGTCATGTTATCAGCCAGTCAGAGTTCATTAGATGAGATTCCCTGATGAAGAGGTTATTCAGTTATTCCATTTTTAAAAATCAGTGGTGACCGTATCCTTCATGGGTCAGTTCTGTTGCAACCTCTCAGAAACTGATGATGAGAAAGAATACAGTGTTTTTAAATCGTGTAATCATTCGATTGTTAAAAATCTATGATTACATGATGAGTAACACAGTGTCCCTCATTCTCTGGGAACTGCTTCTGTTGCCGATCTCCTGCTGTGTCAATCGCACAGCAGCCAAATGACCGATGACACCATCATTACTTACGCAATCAAATAAGTTTATAATTGGATAGTCCTGCATACTTAACTTTCATAAGGTAGACCCAAATTCCAGTGATTGTCAAGGAAGTATTTCTTAGATAATTGAATAATGCCCCAGGATTAACTTCCAGGGAGGAATGGCCAGACTCCAGTCACGAAGAACAACATCTTCATCGATTTAAATAATTAACATATAGTGAAAAATGATTGAAAAACGACAGGGTGGTGCATACATAAATCCAACATGGAGTAGTCAGACTGATTTCTTCTTGGAATAATGATTTATTTAAAAAATTAAATTGATAATTAATTAGTTGGCGTTTTATATTAACACTGAAGAGGTGGCACCAAAGTCCTAAAACTATCGCTGATGTAATGACCTATTTACATAGCTAAATGATGAAGTAATGAGATGATGTTACATCATCAACTCCCAAAATCTGACTCCAAAAGGGACTTATGGTCCATAAAATTACCTGTATTTTAAATACTTAAATTAAATGATGAAATATTACTTAATTTCCTTGTTTAACAGTTAAAGAAGTAAGTGTAGTATTAGAGGAAGTGATGGTCTGGTACAACGGTCTCCCCTAAGGAGGTTCCAAACTCCAGTGACAACTGTGTACATAATGACAGATTTTCATAATTAAAAGAATAACTATTAAACAAGTGGATGGTGTTTTATACGTAGAGCCTAAAAGATTGCTCAATACTGAAGTGTCTTTTAGTTCTTAGTCATAGATTTGAACAATAAAATGAAGGAATAAAGAGATAATTTCTCATGATTCACCCCTAGACAGATAACTAAATGATATCAACATTGATTTATGTAAATAAATAAAAAATTAAATCACAAGAGACACTTTAATACCAACAAGGTGGATCCAGACTCAACTCTTCCTGGAGTAGAAAAAGACAGATTTGAATAATGAAATAATCAGATAGTTAGATTGTCTGTCACAATTGAGTCACGCAAGGTGGCACCAAACTTCAGGATTCACAGATTATATAATGAAACAATTTAATAATTACATATTTACATATGTATGTCATTGACCTTTTCCGTATCATCAATTCCTGGGCAGACTTGCCAGATAAGAAAAACTATGCTGTCATCACGGATTTTTAAAAGTCCATAAGTTCATTCTCAGATAATAATACTGTCTTGCCTGATGAATTCTCTTGGCCTGACATCATCACCAGCGCCTGATACTCTGTTGTGGTGCTGCAGGACCTGAGATAATGGGCCCATTCCTGTCGTAGCAGTAGTAGCAAAAAGAATGATATCAGCTGAAAGGATGTATGCAGTAGACCATGCCATCTAGTGGACTCAATCTTCCAGCATCCCTAGTACTCTGGATGATGCATAGATCTTTCAGAAAATGTTTTGCCTATGTCTAAAACTTTCCTAACCTTGTCCCTGACAGATATTTTCACCCTAATCATAATCGATGATGGCATTGTCTGTCGTTTATATAATTTAAAGAATTAAATAAATAAGACACTAATAGCTAACTGTCACAAGAAAGAGATGATGTATGATTTAACTGGGAGGGAAGCATGGCCAGATTCCATTCATGAAGAATGTCTTCATCATCAATTGAAACAATGAATCATAAAACATGATGATATTGCACAATAACGCCACAAGAGGGAGCTTTACAGGTCTCTTCATGGAATGGAGGATTTTTGGGTTACATAACTAAACACATATTAACACTATCTTGGGTATTAACACGATTTGTCAATTTAAATACGTTAATCATGTAATGAGATGATCTCTGGCAACAAATTCCAGGTCTCATGGATGATATAATCATTGTTTTATATTATTAAATAATCAAATAATGAGTTCATGTAACATCATCCACTTCCTTAAAGAGGCTCCACACCAGACCCGTGAACAAAGCTGTCATGATTAATTTAAATATGTTAACTACATAATTGATATTTAGGTGATCTATAATAATTGCCTCCAACATCGTTGAACCACAATCTACTTATCATGGATTATCTAATGCCCTATTTTAATAATCAAATAACAACATAATCAGACGATGAAATGGTCTGCAATACTCAACACAATTGACTCCACTTGACTCCCACATGATTTTGTAAAACTCACAGGTTCACCCCTTATTTAATTGCAGAGTTGAATAGTAAAATGTTTAAATGCTTAAATGTCATTGTGTATGCAGGGTCTTTAGAAGATTTCACATATTTAATGGTGGACGGCTGCCTCAAAGGTGATGGACTGCAATCCAACAATCCCTAAGTCTACTCTAACAAATGGATTATCTCCTTCCTGAGGGAAGTTAACAATGGAAAACTCACCTTTTGATGAATAATTGTGAGTCTTATTGTATTTTGTTCCATAGTTTTAAATCTTAGGAGAGAGAGCATCCATAAACAGAAGCCTTTGAATGTTTCTCCATAATGTTCTCTGATAATTAGGTAATCTTGAATTTGATAACCAGTAAAAGCTGTAGGAAAACTTCCAGAGATTTGGCTATGACTTGGTTAGTGAATCAAATGCTGTCATGAAAAGTTTTAGGAGACAGTTATCTTGGGAGACTGTAAGGTCCCATGATAACACTTTCTCGAAGCTGCTCTCTGGTCCTTGGCCCATGATATCAGGATACATCATGCATGCAGGGTTGCCAGGCAACATTTATGAACCAAGATTCTGTCACATTCTATTGCCCCTCCCACATGCTAAAAGTAGCATGCCCACCAATGAACTAACCTTACAGCCTCACTGATTTTCTCACAAAAACAAAGCAGGGCTCTTTCTTTGGAGTTCTACATATTTAAGAGTCTCTCAAGTTACAACATGCCTATAGTGACATAAGCATGAAAAAGAAAGCATCATTGTGTCCTTCAAATACAATGATGAGTATTTTAAACCTGTTTCCTAGGCTTCAATTTTCTAATTTCCAGAATGGAAACAATACAATTAATTTCCTCTACCATAATCCTTTTCTCTTTATTGAAAATAAAATGAACTCCTCTTCATTCTCTTACCTTTAGAGGAGCTTGAACCCATTGTTTCTCAGAGTTGTTTAGATTTGCATTAGGCTGATGATTAAGGATTTTGAGCAGTGTCTTATGTTTCTTTCATTCATTTTGGACTCCTCAATTGCCTGTTCTCTATTAAGTCCTGTACCCAGCTTTCTAATATGGTTATTTAGAGTGACTTATTGTTGGTGGGTGTGTCTTGTTATCAGCCCGACAGAGTTCATGAGATGACATTCCCTGATCAGGACATTATTCAGTTATTCCATTTTTAAAATTGATGGTCACTCTGCCTTCATGGGTCAGTCCTGTTGCAACCTCTCAGAAGCGTATGATGTGGAACAGTACAGTTTTTTAAAATCATGTAATCATTCAATTGTTAAAAATCTACAATTACTTAATCAGTAATCACTGTATAAGGCAGTGTCTCCCATTCTCTGGGCACTGCTTCTGGTACCAATCTCCTGCTTTGTCAATCCCACAGAAGCCAAATGACAGATGACACCATCATTACTTATGCAATCAAATGAGTTAATAATTCGATAGTCCTCCAAACTTAACTTTCAAAAGATGGAACCAACCAAACTCCAGTGATTGTAAAGTTAGTAGTACTTAGATAATTAAATAATGAAACGTGATTAACTCCCATGGAGGGATGGCCCGACTCTAGTCAAGAAGAACAACATCTTCATCAATTTAAATAATTAATATATAATGAAAAATGATTGAATAATGACATGGTGGTGCATACTTAAATCCAGCATGGAGTAGTCACACTGATCTCTTCCTGGAATAATGATAAATTTAAAAAATTAAATTGATAATTAATTAGTGGGCCTTTTATATTAACACTGACGAGATAGCACCAAAGTCCTAAACCTATCGCTGATGTAAAGATATATTTATATAGCTAAATGATGAAGTAATGAGGTGATATTAACTCCCAAAATCTGACTCCAAAAGAGACTTATGGTCCATAACATTACCTGTATTTTAAATATGTAAATTAAATGATGAATTATTACTTAATTTCCTAGTTTAACAGGTAAAGAAGTAAGTGTAGTATTAGATGATGTGATGGTCTGGCACAATGGTCTCCCCTAAGCAGTCTCAAAACTGCAATGATCACTGAATACATAATGACAGATTTTCATATTTAAATGAATAAACAATAAACAAGTGAATGGTGTTTTATGGGAGAAGCCTAAATGATTGCTCTATACTGAAGACTCATTGAGTTCTTAATCATAGATTTGAACAAAAAAATGAATGAATAGAGAGATAATTTCTCATAATTCACCCCTAGAAAGATGACAAAATGATATCAGCATTGATTTAAATAAATAAAAAAAGAAGGAAAGAAAGAAACAATCCACAAGATAAAATTTAACACCAACAAGGTGGATCGAGACGCCACTCTTCCTAGAGTAGAATTAGACAGATTTGAATAATGAAATAATGAGATGGTTAGATTGTCTGTCACACTTGCATCACACAAAGTGGCACCAACCTTCAGGGATCATAGATTGTATAAAGTAAGAATTTAATAATTACATCTTTAAATATGTAAGCCGTTGACTTTTTTTGTATCATCAATTCCTGGGCAGACTTGCCAGGTATGAAAATGTATGCTGTCATCACGCATTTTTAAAATGCCATCAGTTATTCGTCAGATAATCATACTGTCTTGCCTGATGAATTCTGTAGGCCTGACATCATCACCAGCGCCCGAATCTCTGTTGTGGTGAGGCAGGACCTGAGATAATGGGCCCAATCCTGGCATATCAGTAGTAGCCACATTGTTGATAATAGCTGAAAAGATGGCTGCAGCAGGTGCATCACCAGCAGAGCTGAGAGTGAGATGATCTTCCGTGTTCTGAGTCGTCATCCTTTTGCCAGGTCTCGGTGATGGTGTCGTCCTCCTAGTGCCACTCCTTCTTCTCATGGTAGATCACAACCGATGTGAAGATGTGGAGGAAGAGCAGGTAGTCAACACCCAGACCACCATGCCGGCCTTGGTGAAGTCCTTGTATATCTCGGAGGCACCATGCAACCTTCTGCACTCAATCATCCAGCATCCCTCGTACACTGGGAGATGCATAAATCATTCAGAAAATGCTCTTCCCATTTCTACAATTTTCCTTACCTTGTCCCTGACAGATATTTGCACCCTAACCGTAAACGGTGATGGCATTGTCTGTCGTTTACATAATTTAAAGAATTAAGTGAGTCAGTAATAGCTAACTGTAGCAGAGCAGAGTGGTAACCTGTTTAAATGCTGAACTGTCATTGTGTATGCAGGGTTTTTAGAAGATATCACATATTTAATGTTGGGTGGCTGCCTCAAAAGTGATGGACTGAAATCCAACAATCCCTAAGTCTACTCTAACAAATGGATTATCCCCTTTCTGAAGCAAGTTAACAATGGAAAACTCACCTTTTGATGAATAATTGTGAGTCTAATTATCTTTTGTTCCATAGTTTTACTTCTTAGGAGAGAAAGTATTCATAAACAGAAGACTTTGAATTGTTTCTCCACAGACTATGTTTTCTGATGATTAGGTAATCTTGAATTTGGTAACTAGTAAAAGCTCTCAAGCTACAACATGCCTATGTGACATCAGCATGAAAACGAAAACATCATTATGCCATTCAAGTACAATGATGTGTATTTTAAATCTATTTTATATGCTTAAATTTTCTAAATTCTAGAATGGAAACAATACAATTATTTGCCTGTACAATAAACCTTTTCTCTTTTTTGAAAATAAAATAAGCTCCTCTTCATTCTCTGACCTTTAGAGGAGCTCAATCCCATGGTTTCTCGGTGTTGTTTAGATTTTCATTGGACCAGAACGTCCAGGACCAGGGCCTGGGGCTTGGGGCCAGGGTCCAGGGTCCAGGGTCTTGGGGCCAGGGGCCAGGGGCCCGGGGCTAGGGGCCAGGGGCCAGGGGCCAGGGGCCAGTGCCAGTGCCAGGGCCAGGGCCGATAAATACTGGGCTGACATCTGGATGCTTCTGCACTGACAGGCAGAACTTGCTGGGACCTGGCACTCTCCATATGATGCCTCTTTAGCAGAGGCCCTGCAATGGAGGCTCTTTCACTCGTGACTTAACAATCTAATTCCAATCCTACACATTTGCTTTGTATTATATAAAGCAATTCAAATTGGAGGGAACTGTTAAGACTTAAAACACCTAAGTACCTGGGTTACAGGAATGAGTGCTCACAATATTGTGTATTCACAAGTTAAAATATGTTTGGTTAAAGATTTGATTTAATTTTAATTATGTAGTTACAGTGCATGGATTAGTGTTTGCTCACACTTGTTCCCAAGAATTTTAGCCTTTTGAGTCATTCTTCTAGCAGGAACTACAGAATTTTGTCAAAATCCTGACATAGGTCCTGGCAATGAATGTTCCCTAATTTTTCTCATTCATATCTCTAAACCTGTCTCAATCATTTCTCTATCATCTTGATATGAAGTGATAGGGGAGAGCTCATTAAAGAGTAAATCAAAATCTTGCAAACAATTTGGTGAAGATTTTAGCCATCATACTTTTTTTTTTTGTGGAGCACGGTTCTTCCTAAGTTAACTACACCCAAGATAGATGACAAATGGGTCAGCGCTTCTGATATAATCTGCAACCCAAGATAGAGAAAGAGAGAGATTAAGACAACACAGCCTTCCTGGTTATGCATATCATGGTTTAAGTATGGCTTCTTCCTTCTTCCCAGGGATGATATGGAGAGGAAGGATTGAGGAGTTGGTGGGATCAATTTAGCCTGAGGTGTGGTTTACAAGGTTTCCCTTAGCCACCATCCTGTAGACCATCGGCAACTCTTCCTTGAGAGATGGACAAAGCAGGTTGTGCAAAGCTTCAGCCTTAATATTGAGCTGCAGTTGGAGAGAGGACGTTTGAGTCCTGGCAGTGTTTGGTAGCACTGTTCCAAGCCCTACCTTCATGGTGTCAAGGGGGGCACTCCCCTGGATTCACCTCAGTTCAGACTTCACCCATGAAAGGCCTGCCATTGTTTCCCCATAGTAGTGGAAAGGGACAAGGTCTCCTGAGAAAATTGGGAGCATTGGGTGAGGGGAGGGAGAGTTAGGAGAAAGAGAAGGAGAGAAGAGAATGGGAAGGATAACAAGAGGCATCAAGAAGACTGAGTTTTGGAAAGAATAGAGGAGAGCAACAAAAGAGATACCGTACTAGATGGAGATATAATAGGTGGTAAGAGAAATATGGCACTAGGAAAATGTCCAGAGTTCTACAAGGATCACCCTAAATAAAAATATAAGCAATAGTGGAGAGACTACCTTAAATGCCCTTCCATATAATGAGATTGATATCTACCTTATAGGATATTCTAGAGCCTTCATCTAGTAGTTGGCTGAAACAGAAGCAAAAATACTCAGCTAAGCATTAAGTGGAACTCCTGGAATCCAGTTGCAGAGAGGGAGGAGTGATAAGTACAGGGGTCAAGACCAGATTGCAGATACCCTCAGACTCACCTAAGTAAAACAGTGTGGAGCTCATGAACCCCAGTCTGATAGTTGGGAAAACATAATATGACTGTCCTAACACCCCTAAAAGTGCATCTCATTTAGAAGGCCTAGGAAGTGTAAGGGACCTCTGGCAGTGGAATCAGGATGTATCCCTGATATATGAAAGGCTTCAGGATCCCATTCCCCATGGATAGATACTCAGCCTAGACACATGGGGTTGGGCCTTGTCCCTGCCCCAAATGACTTTGGTGTTGGTACAGACATGAGAGGGATAGGAAACAGAGATAGATATTGTAAAATAACTTTGATACTATTTTAAGAGAATTCATTAAAAGTAAGAATAGGTAATAAGGTGGGGTCAATACATTAGCTAACATTTGCTGGTACCATGGCCCTGAAGAGACAGAGCTTTGGGCAAGTTTATGGCAGTCACAGACTAACTTTGACTATGGTACAAACACCATACCCCAGGAACCACTTTCATCTTTGGTGACTAGGAAATCCTGAAATTCCTACCTCTGCTCTCTAAGAACCATTACTAAAAGCTTCTGCCACCATGCCTGGTTTCATGGCTTCAAGTTTACTTAGACATTAGAATGATGGGACTAATAACATGAAGAACTACACTTAACTGTGTAGAAAACATCTTACATCTGTGAACCTGGCTGTCTCTATTACTAGTAATAAACAGAACCCTTCCAAGATATTTGGTGAGTTTTAAAAGCGTAAATGATAAGGGAAAATAATATTTCCCATATTTGGAAGACAATGGACTTTGAGGCAGAAAACCTGCATTTGATGGGCACCATCTTCTGTTACTGGAGTTTAGTCCCAGAGACTCTTGTCTGGCTACACTAACAATCAGGCTCAGTCAATCATCATAAGTGAGCCAAGCTAATGAAATAACTTCTGTTGACAAGCCAAACTACAATGCCGGCACTCTGGATTCAAGGTGAACAGATATCTCTCATGTCCTAAGACAGACTAATCTATAATGTGAGTTCTATTTAAGACAGGATGTCACAGTAATACTATCCTTAAAAAGAAGAGAAAAAATACAAAAGTAAAATTAATGAAAATTTAAAGCATATATATTCAGTTTGAACACATATGAAAACAAAAAAGAAAACCATAAATAATCTATATCAAGGGTCATAATAGGCTTAGAATGCAAATATATGCAAAACAAAATATGAAAGCTAAATGTGGAATTTTTGCCATCTCTAAAGGATTTCCCTATATTCTTGGTTCCTGTTTCTGCTTTAAGGTGGTCATATAAGAAGTAAATGTTTCTTTCATAGAGACATTTTCATTTGAAAGACTCAAGACTTTTTCTACAATGTGACTCCCTGGAAAATGAGAATTTTATGAGTCTATAGATGCTGAGGTGGTAGGCCAAAATGGACCCCAGAAAGTTGACTTATGATCTCCACACAAATGTCATTGTCTAAAAACTGGTAATCAATTTACAGACACACACATACAACAGAATTTGTTCTGTTTCTTTTTCTGGTAAAAATGTCTTTGCCATGGTATTTTATAGCATCTTTGCATAATCCATTTTGAAGGCAGTACTTCAAGTTGAAGCACCCATGGGCAGATATTGAGGACATGAAGAAGCATGGAATTTGAAGTAATAATTACGAATATTCATATCCACAGCACAATAAGCTATGTTGTGGAATAATGGCATATGCCACGGGGTTGCTCATGCTGCCTGAGTGAGTCCAGCATTTTTAAGTTGCAGATCAAACTCAATTCTCCAGCATGTGTGGAAAAAAGTGTTGTGGACTGGAGTTTGTAGGACTGTAATCAGACACAGCAGCTCAGACCCATGTCCATTCCTTAGTCAGTGAGTGTGGACAAGTGGAAGACAAGCTATCATTGATGAAAGGAAGACAGAGACATAATATGATGTCAGGCAGGCAGATTCAGTCAATAGTGAAAACTCCATTTTATTCATACACCTAACTTAAGTAGTCAAACAAAGGTGCGGCAATGGAAGGGGACATTTATTAATATGTATAAAGGGAAAACAGAAATTGCTTCCAGTAATGCTAAAGGCACTGCATAATTGCACATACTATGTGCCTTAAGGCACCCCATTGCTGCACTTTCTCCCTTACTTCAGGGTGGTTATCCTGTCTACTCCCAAATCATTGCTATTTAGATAGGAGACATTCATCAAGGCACAGGTGTCCTGTAGAAGGAAAGATAATGTCTTAAGGACAATAGGAGTTATTGGAGCACTTTGAACTCATGGCAAGTTGGAATGGATTCCCATTTAGGAGTTGAGAACCTTCAGACTGGCAGAATATATTCCAGGGCTGCCAAAGCCATACAGAAACCTTGTATACAAACAGATGATGAGATCTACCTTTAACTGCTTGGTGGCAGTGCAAATGTTTAATCCCAGGACATAGGAGGCTGCCTGATTTTGCATAGGTTGAGGCCAGCCAAATCCACAGAATGAGTTTAAGTCCTGCACAGATAAACCCTGTTTTGAAAACAAAAAACAAATCGGAACAAAGTCACATAAAGGAAAAATCAGATCAATCTTCTAGTGGTAGCCTACATGTATAAATGGTATTGAAGGAGGAAGCTTTCCCTCTTTGGCTACTTACCCTAGCTCTGGGTACCAAGTTTCTTCCTTTACTACCATTAGAGCCTACTTTTTTGGAATTTTGATGTATAATGACCAGCTGACACATCCATCCTGATAAACTAAAAAACTGCTGTACTTTTCAGATTCCTATTGGTAGGCAACCATTGTTGGACTAAATATATCACAGCTTGTGAGACATCGTAATAAATCCACTTTCTACATATATGTAGAGATTCAACCTACATTCCTTTTCATGCAGAGAACCTTGATTACTGCAGTTGGTTTTTGTTTTGTTTTATTTTTTTTTTATATGCTTACAGAAGATGTATTCCTCTGTAAATATTCAATTTTCCATGAAGACTAATTTTTTCATTATGATGCCTTTGCCAATTGTTTGCTCTGAATTTCAGGGATAAAATTCTACATTCATGGAGCCATCATCCAGCATTCTGCCATGAGAAAGATCATTTATCTTTTTTTGAGATGTGGTCCCTGCTTTTCTTTCCTGATTATCTGAAGTTCCTGTGACAAACAGGTAAAAAGCAAATTTAGTTCAACTAAACTCAGTGTTTAACCAAATAACAAATAACACATTTTGCATTCCTAAATCTCTTTGTGATATTTAATGAATATTTGGAGCTTCCTTCCAACTTTTTCACCAAGAACCACTCAATCCATTCAAGTAAGCATATGTAGCTTAGCAACACTGTGTCTAGGAGGAAGAAGGGTAAATGCCTGTGTACTACAGAATAATAGCACGTGTCAGCTATAGGACAATTGCTATAGAAATGCACATCACTGCTGATGTAGAAAAGTCTTAGTGCTAGAAGGCAATCAGTAGCCATTGCAATTAGTCCTTAAGCACTCTGCAACCACCTGGGAGGTGCTTTTATCACTCAGGCCTTAATAGCTAATCAGGCCCCTTTGTGACCTGCCTGTCAAAAGAAGTGCAGGGGCCTTCTGGTCTGCATTTGAAGAGAAACTACAGCCACTTGTTTTGAGTGATGTGCTTTGAGGAAGGGCATACTGGAAAACCACAGCATGGTGAGTGAGGGGCTGCCATCCTCAGATCCGTGGTGGGAGATAGTGAGGTAATGGATCCAGTGTGGTAGATATTCCCTGGATCTGGGTGGGAAGCTGCAAGGAGACAACCTGTCCCCTGAATTCTCATGTAGTTCTTGAAATTCCCAGAAGCTAGAGGCAGTCCACCAAATAACTATTCTGTGGGCTGTATCTGCTTTGAGTACTGTGAGCAGGTAGCTGTCTATGGAAACATTTTTTAAGTCAACTTCTACATACTTCAGGTGCACCCACTGAAAGCAAGGCAACAAACTTCCAGAGGCCTTTTAGTTAAGTACCTTTTAAAAAGTTTAGCTGTTTTCATTTTAATTTTATGTGTAAGATCCATGTATTGTTAATTTTCTGCAGGTTATAAAAGGCATCTCATGTAAGGGTAGCACTTCACTATTGAGCAGTGATATACAAGAGTAGAATTTGTAACACAAACGATTTACAAATGCTTTTGAGATATTATATCTCATAAAGTAGAATTTAACTGAGGTAGTACTGCATCTAAAACACACAAAGATAAGTGTATGCTGACCAGTCCTGTTAGAATTTTGAATCCTAGATACACATTTGTTGTCCATGATTTTCCAGACATTTGACTCCAAACCATTACACAGAAGCTACTCCTGTTTTGCAACAGCATCAAGTCCCTTACACTTATCATAGACCTGCCCCATAACAAGCTGCTCAGAGAGATATTACAGTGTCATAAGCAACCTTAAATTGTATTATATCATATTGATGCAGTTTTCTTCTCCAGAAAAGCACAGTTCTACCACTGTGGCAATAGGACACCAGATTTTAAAAAGTAAGCCAATGATGTATGAGTGGCCTGATAAAGCAAAGCTTTTACTTCGGTCCTCATGCAGGGATGAGAAACATTCTTAGAAGAGATAGTAACAACCAGGGGCCTAGGCCTTGAAAGATTTTCCTAAGGGCCTGGTGTATTGACAATAATACACAGAACCTTGTCAAAACCCAGGTATTTGCATGGGAGAGCTGGCAATTATATGGAACAAAGCCTTTGTGGACAGGTTGCTTCAGATATGTAGATATAAACTACATAGAGCTATGGTTCTCAGTCCCAAGGCCACTGTGGGCTTATTCAGCAATGATCATGAGATATCCTGTATTCCATTGTTTTAGTGGTGTTCTCCTGAGTTTGTCCCATTGAATGGGTTTCTACTGACTTCATGCAAGTGTCCCCTTTCCTTCCATTTCCTCTGTGGGAATAGTATACAAGTGTCTATTCTCCTTAAGAAAGTTTTTATGGGACACATCTCCCTATCCCAGCTTTTTTTTTTTTTTAAAAAAAAAAAAAAACTTTTCTACCTTCTACGTTTCCTATCTATCACATTTCCCATCACCTTCACCTCAGGATCCTATATGTGGAACAGGTCCTTCAGTGTCAGGTATCTGGTGTCCTTTAGGAACAGTACTGGGAACACATTTGCTGTGTAATCCTCCCATCTCCCTAAGTAGCTAGACATGCTCTCTCCAGTCTCTACTGAAATTGTTCACTGTGTAAAATGGAGCTTGAACCAAAAGCCATTTAAGAAGGATAGCATATATGAAAAGCAAACTTTGTCTAGGCTGGCTCCTCTCTGATTATTTTCCAGAGATAGATACATGTTATGTTTGAAATATTTGTCTTTATGGATCTTCTCTGTGGGCGAAGTGATTTCTCCCCGGGAATGCATATTAATGCTACAACAGATGCATTTGCATCCTGTTAGAAGAATGTTTATGAGACAATGCCTTATGTTGATGCAGGAGGCATTGGTTTCATTCTGTTGCTCTCCAAACAATGGCCTTGCTGTCTTCTGTACTATACCTTCAAAATTCTTAAATTACTGTAACACCTAAGAGAGTTAAATTTTCCATTAGAGTCAGGTAGCCAACTATCCAGTGCAGTCACAGGAAAAGCATTTGCAAGTGGAACATTGCTTCTGCCATCAGTGCAGAATAAGGAAAATTGTTTACACTGCAGGAGCATTCAGGGTAAGCAACCAGGTGCTAAATTCACCACTATGAAAAAAAGTACATGACTGTGGTAAGGGGAGTGATTTTGTTATTTCCCAGCATGTTTTAATCTCTCATGTGTTTGAACACAGACCAGAGTATGTAGGTGTACCGTTTGTGAAGGATGAAATGAAAGGCAGGGTTGCTCAGTGGCTAGTGTTGCCACTTTTGTGGGTGGAGCTTCTTTCAGTGTCCATCAATCATCTAGGAGGAAATGGGTGGTGCCAGCAGCTGGCCTGTCTCTCTGTTAAAAAAGCTTTTTAATGAGACATTTTAAATGCCATATTCTCTAGATCTCTGAGCATTTGAGGGCTGTCTGACTGTTTACCATAACTTAGTATACAAAATATCCCTGTAATTAATCTGTTTTGAAAACTGGATCCAAGCTGAACAGCTGTGGAGGGATATTTTACTCAGGGCCCTGCAGCCTGACTGTAACTGGTTTTTACTTAGTAGGTTACAGTTATAACCACAGAGGACAAAGAGGTAGAGAAAAAAACTCCCTCTGATAATAGAGGCTTAACCTTAATAAACAGCTCACAGGAAAGACTGGGTGGCATAAATATTTTGTTGACATTTATAACCTTAAATGTTTACCACCATTAAAAGGCACATAGCAATTTACAAATATTTGAGACTTAGTACAGTTGAAGTTAGCTTACATTTACATAAAGTTAAATTTAAATCAAATGTACATATATATTAAACAGGACTGGGTAAAAATGAGAAGGACCAGGAGTGTGAAGCTATGTATGACATAGAGGAAAGTGACCATGCATTCTTGGAACTCTTCATCCCAAGAGTGTGGCCACATGATAAGCGAGAGTGGCAGAGGGTTATTCGAAGATTGTCAGCCCGAAAACATTGCCAAGGCCAACAGAGGCCAGAAGGAATCAGCAGCCCCAGAGCAGAGCAGATATCCCGCCCCAGGCAGTATGTCTTCCACCAGTGAGGAATGCACCAGACCATAAGGAAATGGGTTAAAATTTAAAAGGGTACCTTACCTAATTGAAGCCTGTGTGGGGTGGTATTTCCAGTGAACAGGGGGAAGGGGTGAATGGAGGCAGACTACTGGTATCAGAAACAGGAGTGTCTCTGGCTGGCTGCCCAACAGCAAACAGCTTCCAGTGACCCTCAAGGAGAGCCTGCCTGGGTTTCAGCACCAATGTTGTTCTTTTGCTGTGCAGCTAATGCCTAAGAAACACAAACACGAGACTCAGTGCCCCATGTGGAGTTTGTTGAGAGAAGGGAGAGAAAGAGGGGGGTAGCTGATGGCCAAATGAAAGCAGGAGAGAGATAGAGAGGGGTGTGGGGCACTTGCTTTAAAAGGGGAGGCTTGCACATGTGTAATTGAGTCCTCTGGCAGCCAGGTAAAGCTTGAGCCATCAGGTAAAGCTGATGTAGCGATGGCATGGCCATGAGGCTACATGCCTAAGCAGTCATTAACCACATTGACTAAGTCACTAGTTAGCCACAAAGCTAGGTTACTAGTTAGCCACAGTCACTATGTCTCTAGTTAGTTACACACAATATATCACTACTTACCCACCCATATTAAGTCACTAGTCAGCCACACAACTAATTTACTAGCTAGTCACAAGCACCAAGAAAATAGTCAGCCACACACACACTGAGATAGTAGTTAGCCATGCACCTATGTATTTGGAGATAGGAGTGACATGGCTGGACAGAGAGAGGAAGATAAGGTAGAGG
The DNA here is from genome assembly GCF_943737965.1 of Phodopus roborovskii. Lineage (NCBI taxonomy): Eukaryota > Metazoa > Chordata > Mammalia > Rodentia > Cricetidae > Phodopus > Phodopus roborovskii. The sequence continues at coordinate 23,221 of NW_026126762.1, read as the reverse complement.
AGCAAGAAGAGCATGCCGTGAGATGATTTTGTTTGAGAACTTAGTCTGAGGGATCGAAGCAATAGCAATCTGAGGAGGCAGTGTGGAGGACAGGAACTCATCACTTGTCTGAGAATAGGTAGAGATAACAACTCTAGTAGCCAGATGCTCTGAATCTGTGATCCTTCAGTTTTCACCTTCCCCTCCCTGTTAGATTACTGTGAGATTTTATTATTAAGATCTATTAGAACTTGTACTGGAAGTGATGTTCTCTCTGTGGAGGTGTGATATTTCAAAGTCAATAGAGGTAAAAATTTTAAATTATTAAAGTATGTTAACTTTGTTTTTTGAAAATTACATTGGTATCTTTTTAATGTTTTTAATTTTAATATTTTTATTATACTTGTCAAACCAGTTCCCTCCAACTTACACCCACCCTCCTTCCCCTCCCATCTTCCCCGGCCCCACAGCCACTCTCTCCTCCCATCCAACCAACACTATACACGTAGGTGGATGCCTTCCAGGAGGGGTCATCTAAATCCTTCAAGTCATTTTAAGTAGACACTAAAATGTCTCTCCTGTCTCAAGGTTAATGGAGTATCCCTCCATGGGGATTTTCCCCCAATGTCCTTTTTGCAACAGGGATACTTCCTGGTCCCTCTCTCTGAAGACCATTAGACTGCACAGGCCTTTTAGCTGAGACCCATGTTCAGGGGTCTGTGTCAGTCCATGTTGGATTCCCTGCTATAAGTCTGGAGTCCCATTAGCTCCTCCTTGTTCAAATCAGCTGTGTCTTTGGGTTTCTGCAATGTGGTCTTGTCCTCCCTCTTGGCATATGGATTCAATTTTGGCTCATTGTTTAGTTGTCCAAGGTTGCTTCTGTTTCCATCAGCTACTAGATGAGGTCTCCATGATGGTGCATAGGTTAGTCATTGCTCTCATTGCCAGCGAAGGGAATTTATGGTAGCCTTTACACTGTTGCTCAAATTGTTAGTTGGGGTCATTCTTGTAGGACTCTGTACATTTCCCTAGGTTCTGTTTCCTCTTCTAACCTATAATGGCTCCCTCTTTTATAGTCTCTTTCTCTCTTTTCTCTCCTCTGTTCTCCTCTCCTCTCTTCTCTTCTCTTCTCAAGTCTATTCCTCCCCTGAACAAATGTTCCTGGACCCACAATCTTTCCTCTCCTCCAATTTTCCTTGTGCTAGTTCCCTCTCCACTCACTACTTGCCAATACCCACCCATATGCTCTGAGGACCTTGTCCCATCCTGATTCTGTGAGTGTCCTTATGTAAAACTGTTAGAATCCTCCATCTATCTTATTTTCTCTGGCAGTTTGATTTGTAGGCTGGTGAACCTTTGCAATATGTCTAAAATCCACATATGAGTGAGTACATACCATGTTTCTCTTACTGTGATTGGGATACCTCATTCAGGATGGTTTCTTCAAGTTCCATCCACTTGTCTGTGAGTTTCAAGATTCCATTGTTTCTGCCCACCCCCACAGAGTAGTATTCCATTGTGTAAATATGGCAAATCTTCTTTATTTATACTTCAGTTGAGGGGCATCTAAGTTTATTCCAGGGTCTTGCTATTATAAATAATATTGCTATGAACATAGGTGTTCACAAGTCTTGGTTGCATGGATTGGGATCATTTGGGTATGTACTTAAGCGGGAGATTACTGGGTCTCGTGGTAGACTGATTCCCATTATCCTGAGAAACTACCATGCTAGTCTCCAAAATGGCTGTACAAGTTTGCAGTTCCACCTGAAGTGGAGGTGTGTACCCATTTCTGCACATCCTCTCAAGCATAAGTTGGCATTGCTGTTTCTAATTTTAGCAATTCTGACAGGAGTAAGATGGTATCTCAAAGTTGTTTTAGTTGGCATTTCCTTGACAGCTAAGGATGTTGAATACTTTCTTAAGTGTCTTAAATCATTTTTTATTTCCTCTATGGAGATTTATATCAAATACAGAGTCTCTGTATATTAATTGGTGCTGGCACAGCTGCGGGACAAAACCAGTGGCGGGCGGAAAGCCTTACTCAGCATTTTTTGAAGATGCTTTCCTCATCCCATTGTATACTTTTATCTGTTTTGTTAGTATGTGTGTGGGTTAATATCAGGATTTTCTATTCGATTTCATTGAGGTACTTGTCTATTTTTGTGCTAATACCATGCTGTTTTCAGGACAATAGCTCTGTAGTAGATCTTAAAGTCAGGGATAATGATCCCTCATGAAGTTCCTTTATTATACAGGTCGTTTTGGCTATTCTGGTTCTTTTGGTTTTCAATATAAAGTAGATATTATACTTTCAAGGTCAGTAAAAGATTGTGCTGGGATTTTAATGGAGATTGCATTGAATATGTAGATTGCTGTTGGTAAGATTGCCATTTCTCTATGTTTTTTCTACCTATCCATGAGATTGGGACATCTTTACATTTTATGGTATTTTCTTTTAAAGACAAAAATTCTTATTATATTGGTCTTTCACTTCTTTGGTAAGTGTTACCCCAAGATACTTTGTTTTTTGTGGCTATTGTGAAGGGTGATGTTTCTCTGATTTCTTTAACAACCCCTGTGTTGACTGAATATGTAATGGCTACAGATTTTTTTTTATTCAATCTTTTATACTCATACTTTACTGAATGTATTTTTCAGCTGTAGGAGAATACTGGTAGAATTTTTTGGTTGCTTATGTAAACTATCATATCATCTGAAAATTGAGAAAGTTTGAGTTCTTTCTTACCAATTTGCATCCCCTTGAACTCCTTTTCTTGTCATATTTCTTTAGCTAGCCCTTCAATTACAATAATGAAGAGATATGGAGAGATAGGGCAGCCTAGTCTTTTTCCTGATTTTAGAGGAATCACATTAAGCTTCTCTACATTCAGCTTAATATTTCCCATGGGTTTACTATATATTGCTTTTATTATGTTTACATAAATTCCTGTTATCCCTGATCTCGCCAAGACCTTTAACATGAAAGTATGTTGAATTTTGTCAAAGGTTTTTTCTACATCTAGGGAGATGATCATGTGACTTTTCATTTTCAGTTTGTTTATATAGTGGTATATTTGATATATTTTCATATGTGAAACAATCCCTGCAAGCCAGAGATGAAGCCTACTTGATCATAGTAGATGATTTCTCTGACATATTCTTGGATTCAGTTTTCCCATATTTTCTTGAGTATTTTTGCATCAATGTGCATGAGGGATATTGGTCTGTAATTTTCTCTCTTATGTAAGGCTTTGTGTGGATGGGCATCAAGGTGATTGTAGCCTCATAAAAAGAGTTTGGTAAAGAACCTTCTTTTCTATTGTGTGGAACAATTTCAGGAATATTAATATAGGTCTTCCATGAATTTTTGGTAGAATTCTTCACTGAAGAAGGCATCTGGCTCTGGGATTTTTATGTTGGAAGGCTTTCCATTATTACTCCTACTTTGTTAGTTGTTATAGGTCAATTTAAGTTGCTTGTCTATTCTTGATTTAATTCTGGTAATAGTTATCCAGAAATTTGTCCATATCCTTTGAATTTTCAAATCTTATGGAGTATAGGTTTTCAAAATATGACCTTAAAATTGTCTGCATTTCCTCAGTGTCTATTGTTATGTACTACTTTTTGCTTCTGATTTTGTTAATTTTCATGTTCTCTCTATGCTTTTTGGTTAGTTTGGATAAAGGTTTCTCTACCTTGCTAATTTTCTCTAAAAACTAACTCTTTGTATCATTTATTTATTTTTTGTATTGTTTTCCTGTTTTTTATTTATTGTTTTTTAGAGACCCCATTTCTTTTTGGCTCTGCTGCCTGTCCCACAACTATAATTGTGGAACAGGTTGGTCTTGAACTCACAGAAACAAGCTTCCATCTGCCTCCTGAGCACCAGCATTAAATTCATTTGCCACAACCACCCAGCTTTTAGTACCTTTTTAAATGTCTTCTTTAAACATATTACTGTTTTTATCTCTATTTTGCTGTACTCCTATGTTTCTTAGATTTTAATTATTTCATTCCTTTTCTCAAGTAATGCTGATTATTGATTTCTGTGTAGAGCAAAATGTCTTCTAACTGTGGCTTGTCTTATGCTGTGTAATTGAGAATTGTTTTGAACTCCTAACCCTGCTTCTCCTGTACAGTGCTGGGAAGAAAATCCTACACTTTGTTCCAGTTGGGCCCTTGCCTGGTCAGGGAGAAGGAAAATAGACCAGAAAATGAGTGAACTCCCAAGATCTCTGATTATTGTGGGGTCTTAAAAATGAAGAGGGATTTGTGCAGTGATCGAGTTCATGTCCCACTTGGGTACTGGTGGAGTCACAGTGCAGAAAGGGAGAGGCAGGACGGAAGCTGAGATTTCCTCCTTCAACAGTAGTTGAGGTGAGCAATGTGGAATTAGATAATAATTCCTAGAAAATCCATCATTGTCTCGGAGGGCAGTTTCTTGGAATCCACAGAGGAGGGCTATCAAGACTTTGGATAGAGGAGAGACCTTATCATGTATATAAATTGCTATAATTAGAGTATTTAGCCAAAACCAGTCTGGGTGAACTCTTGTGCACTATGTAACAGGACTATTATTTTTTTTTTGTTCGTTTGGATGTACAGTGTGAGAGAAAAGGTTTGATGAATACTTGGTGTGCTCTAAATGAAACCCCTAGTCTCTGGAGCACATGGCCACGAAGCTATTTTCAGCTTTTCAAAATATTTTTTCAGATCATAACTACATCATATCCACATACACTTTTCTTCCCACAAGCCCTGCTATGATTACTCAGTGTTCTCTAATCCACAGCCTGCTTTTCTTAAACAGGAGTTTCACATTAAACACAGTGAATATTAGAAGGTGTCATACTTTTGGCTGCAGTATTTCCCAGCTATGAGGTAAATGGTTACTGGCCAGTAACAATGAGTGTGTAACAAAATGTGCACACAAGGTACACTGTGATTTTAATAATGAGCAGCTTGTCTTCCAGGACAGTAGAAGAATGTATACTAAAACACAAACTTTCTGGATTAGGCTGCTATCTGCTGGGTGGGTAGTGCAGAGCTACAAGGACTATGCAATCTGAGTCATTTATTTCTGATTCCCTGGTAGTGGGCTGCAAAATTTTAGGTCCAACTGGGTGGTCCCAGCCAATGCTGGACTCTTGAGAAGCCTTCTTTCCATGATTCTCTTTTCCTTATGCTCTATCGAGTTGTAAGGAAGAACACAGGTTACACTATTCTGAGTGTAGAGTTTTCAAAGCATGTCTGCTCAGATGTCATTTCTGCAAAATTTGTATGGACCATGAGATAGACTGGGGTTCTTTTTGGTCCATGTGGTGACCTGGGCATTTACCCTTGTCCTCTGTGCCTTCCTCTCCATGTGTTTCTTGGTTTGGGGGAGACTCTGCAGCCCTGGCATGGGGGTGTGTGTTGCTTATTATATAACTGTCCAGTGTGCATATGCATGCAATGCTGTTGGTGTGCTGTGGGGGGCTGACGCTGGATAACTGAAGGTTTGATTTCTTGAAGTTCTGAATATTCCATTCCACTTTCAGGTTTGCCTTATAAATATTTTAGAAAGTAGTAAAAATGGTGATGCGGATGTCTCTCAGCAATACAAGACTGTAATGTTTTTAACTATCTGCTACCAAGAGTTACAATTCTGTGTTAACTGACATTTAATTCCGGTGTACAAAATGCGTCTCTATTCTGCAGAGATATCTCAGGTGTGTATGGTTTTGGGTAGGGAGTTAGGTCAGGATCTTCACCTTGGGCCATAAACCACTTGGCAGGAAGTTGATTTTAAATTAATCTCCCATGTTGTTTGTGGAGTGCGCATCAGTGCAGCTAGGTTTACCTGAAACAATAAAGGGGTATAAAGGTCTACAGAGCCATAGCAGAAGGGCAGCTCCTTTTGCATGGAGAGCTCTAGAACAGGGACATCCTATCTTTGGAATAGATATCCATAGCTACAGGGTCAAAAGTGTCTAAGGGTCACTTTTATTTGACTTAATTGGACTGTTGAAGATTGTGTTTATTTAATTTCTGTACACATGTATTCATAGATATTTGGATAACACTGGTCAAGATCTCACTTTTCTTGGCTAAGTTTCTTTTGTACTTTATATTAATAGTTGATATTTTTTGACCTTTGCTCTTGGGTTATTCTCTCTATCTCTTTTATTCTTTTACACATATTATACATATTTTGATTGTTGTTGCTTGGTGGCAAGTATGAAAGTCATATTATGTTAGTTTGTGTACTGTGTTTTTATAATTCCATTGAGCATTCTGAGTATTTCCAAAAAAAATGTTACTGTGCCTTTGCAATCTCCATTTTGTTATTAATTGTTGTTCATTGTCATTGGATTGTATTCATTTCATGTTACAAAGTTACCATGTATAGGATCTTAAATTCTGATACTTCATGTTCTGAAAACCATTATATAATTCTTTATTTATTTTGGTTTTATTGTTAATCTGTGGAAGAGTTTTGGTTCTTCAGATAAAACATGTTATGTATTTTGGCAAGAGACTCAGCACATCTTTTGGGGGATGACCAGAGTTCAGATACTTACACTGAACTTCACATCATTATCTACATCCCATAACCTTTATACTTATTCAAACCATTTTCTCTCAAACTAATACATAGAAAATATAGCAATAAACTTGATAAAATGGTAAATATTAGTACTATCAATATTATTAGCATAAATTCTAGTCTTGTACACTACAGTTTAGATTTGACACACTGCGCTGGAAATTGTAAAGCTACTTCTAGTTGTTCTTAATAATCAAAACATGGATTCAGATATGCGATTAATGATGAAAGATCAGAGAAGCAGAGCAGTCAATCCCTAGCTCTTATTACTACTGAAGTACTCATACCAAAGGGGTGGGCAATTCTGATACTAGGGAGTCTTCCCTCAGAAAACAATGAGCTTTTGTCTTCTTCCTCCTTATATTTCTTTCTCCTATCAGCCATATCTACCTCCCAATTACAGGGATAAAGGAATGCGCCACCACTTGTCTCTCTTTCTCTTTTAGACTGGATCCATGTGGTGTAGCCTGGGGTGGCCATGAAATTACAGACATGCACCTGATTATGTCTCCCAAGTGCTAGGATTAAAGGTGTACTCCACCATGGTCTGTCCTCTATGGCTAAGCACTGCATAGCTCCACATTCTATTCTTAAAGCAAGTTTGTGTTTTGTTTATATATGTTTATGGTTGAAGAAGAGAATATTTTCAGTCTGAATTGTGTCTTTGCAAGCTCTGCACATTGCATGGAGAGAGTTTGAAATTCTCCTCTTCAGGAACAGAGCTGGGTCGTCTACTGATAACATGGGAAAGTTACATAGAAATTAATTTCTGACTATGCAATGTTGGCTTTTGCCTTTGGTTCCAGCACTGAGGAAGTAGATGCAAGTGAATCTCTCTGATTTAGAAGTCAGCCTGGTGTACAGAGTAAGTTCCAGGACAGTAGGGGCACAAAGAGAAACTCTCAAAAATAAAAATAAATAAATAAATAAATGTATCAATAACTATTAGACATTTGATAAACAACTATTAGAAAACAACAAGATTAATATTAATAATTCATAAGGAATTCACCAGCACAGTTTACTAAGCAAGGAATAGGATGGCAGGAGCCAAAAAGGGAAATTCTGCCAAAAAACCCCAAAAACCAAATAAGTTACTATTTGTGCAGATCTCTGAAATGTCTCGGTCTGGAGTAAAAGCCAGGGCCAAAGGAGGTGCTGGGCCTGGTGTGTCTTTAAGAACACTCTAACCCTTGAGGAAGAGCTCTTGTCAATCAAGCCTCACTAGCCAATCTGGTACACTGAGCCAACCCACCAGTCTGAGGTCTGGAAGGGAGATTTCCTAGAGCCATGCTGCAGGCTTGCTTTTATATCAGAACAGGCAACAGAGTATTAATTGGCTGCTCTGTGAGTGCTGCTGGGGAATGGAGGAGAACAGAAGATGCAGCATGGTGATTGAGTGGATTCAGAGGGTGGTATGGGGTTTATCATGAATGTCTGTTTTGCAGGCCTTCCAGGAGGACACTGGGCTTGAATGTGCTGTCAAATTCAGTGTTCTGTTTGGGTCTATTGTGGTCCTAGGAGCTTCCCTAACCAGGGTGTGGCCCAGGAATACTTTTCCTTGTGGGCTGCATCTGTGGAAAGGATTTTGATTATGCAGCAAGGTGAATAAATTCTTTGAAGTCAGCTCCATTATGTTTTTTGTGCACAGGGATGGCAAGTTACCAAAGAAGGAGAGGTTCAGTTTGTCCAGTGCCTTCCAGAAGCTTTGCCCTTCACATCTAAAATTTAGGGGTCGGATACATGCAGAGTTATTACCATTTTTTTTTTTGCCATCAAAATAACTTAACTTCTGTTGTTAAGAAATGAATAGAAAGATCTTATTTTGCATATCATTCCCATTTCCCCTCTCCCTCCCTACCCCAGTGACCTCCCCATCCCATCCCACATACATTTCTCTGGGAGGCTGAGTTCTTTAGGAGGATTCATCAAAACCTGTCATGGCATTTGGGTTTGGTGCTGGCCCTCCTCCTTGTCTCTAGGCTAAGGGCGTATTCACACATGGAATTAATTTTGTGTATGCTCTGAATGGCATTCTTTTTTCTTAAATACACACACACACACCCACACACACACACACACACACACACATATATTGATATATTTCTGGATTTTTTTAAATTTTATTTAATTTTATATAACAGTCCAATTAAATGAATACAAACATTTATACACAATATTTGGGAATTTGGGCGCTGTTCTTTCCAAACTACTTCCTGCTGGTAAGGGGCGCTGTCTTGGGGGATTCGACTAGAAGATTCAGATATCCTGGCTGTAGTCTGTAGGGCTGTTTTGTCCAGCTGTTTTGAATGTAGGATCAGCTTGTACTCTGTTTCAGGCGGTCTGGTGTGAGCAAACCACATTAGTCTGGAAGGAATCCACATCTTTTCATTTTCTGTGGAAACAAAAATAGAAATCCTTTTCCCCAGTAACTTGTCCTTCAACTTAAATTTTTGGAGTCAAAGCATTTTTTTTTTTTTTTAGTTTAATATATTATTTTACATGTCGATCCCAGTTCCCTCTCCCTCTCTCTCCTCTCCTCGCACCCTCCCCCAACCCTCCCTCCCTCCTTTCCTCCCTTTTTACCCTCTCTTCCCTCTCACATGCACTCTAAACACCCTCCCCCCCATCCCCCACCCCAATTCCATATGTAGGGAGTGCCATCCAGTTGGGGTCATGTAGATCTGACAGGTCCTGTGAAGTAGGGACTAGGGCTTCGAGTAGATAAAGACAGATTAGAATAATGAAATAATCAGAAAGTTACATCGTCCTTCACACCAGAGTACCTCAAGATAGCACCAAACTTCAGAGTTCACAGATGATATAATAAAAAAAATTAATGATTAAGTCTTTAAATATGTAAGTAGTTGAACATTTTTGCATCATCAATCCTGAGCAGACATGCCAGACATGATAATGTATGCTCTCATCACACATTTTTAATATCCTATATGTTAATAATGAACTTATCAGTTTGTCTTACATGAAGAAATCTGTCTGGCCTGACATCATCACCAGCTCCCTGAGATATTTACATTATCTTGGGTATTAACACCAATTGTCAACTTAAATAATTTAATTATGTAATTAGATTATCTGTTGCACTTGAGACGATAAGTGCTACCGAATTCCAGGTATCATGGATGCTGTAATCATGGTTTCATATAAATAAATAACCAAATAATGAGTTGATGTAACATCATCCACTTCCCTAAGGTTGCTCCAATTAGACTTATGAACAATGTGGTCCTCATTAATATCAACAATTTAATTACATATTAAAAATTAGATAGTCTAAAATACTTGACTCCCACATTGTGGAACAATAATATACTGATCATGGATTATCTAATGATCTATTTAAAGAATTAAATAATAAAAATCAGAGGATGAAAGGTTCCAATATTCTGGGCACACACAAGTTGTCTCCCACTTGACTCATACAAGATTGTGTGAAACTCCATGAATTAACTTTCTTTAATCACAGAGTTGAGTAGAAAATGTGCAAAGGCTTAAATTTCAAGGTGTATCCGTGATTTTAGAAGATATCAGATATTTAATATCGGACAGTTGCCTCAAAAGAGATGAACTTCAATCCAATCATCCTTCATTCTACTATAATAAATCAGATATCACCTTCCTGAAAAAGTTAACAATGGAAAACTCACCTTTGTTGAATAATTGTGAGTCTAATTATCTTTTGTTCCATAGATTTACTTCTTACAAGAGAGAGCATCCATAAACAGAAGACTTTGAAATGTTTCACCACAGACCATGTTCTCTGAAAATTAGGTAATCTTGAATTTGGTAACCAGTAAAAGCTGTAGGTAAACTTCCAGAGATTTGTCTATGACTTGGTTAGGCGAATCAAATGCTGTCATGAAAAGATTTAGGAGATAGTTACCTTGGGAGAGTGTAATGCCCCAAGATAACACTTTCTGGAAGCTGCTCTCTGGTCCTTGGCCCATGATACCAGGATACAGATTGCAAGCAGGTTTGACAGGCAAAATTTATGATCCAACATTCTGTCACATTCTAGTGCCCCCCCAACATGCTAAAAAGTAGCATGCCCACCGATGAACTAACCTTACAACCTCACTGATTTTCTCACAAAAACAAAGCAAGGCTCTTTCTTTTGAGTTATACATCATAATATATATATATATATATATATATATATATATATATATATTCCATATGGTATTTACCATATACCATATATAACATGCCTATAGTGACATAAGCATGAAAACAAAAACATCATTATGCCAATCAAATACATTGATGGGTATTTAAACCTGTTTTCTATGCCTCAAATTTCAATTTCTACAATGGAAACAATACAATTAATTGGCTCTACCATGATCCTTTTCTCTGTATTGTAAATAAAATAAACTCCTCTTCATTCTCTTACCTTGAGAGTAGCTTGATCCCATGGTTTCTCAGAGTTGTTTAGATTTGCCTTTGGCTCATGACTAAGGATTTTGAGCACTGTCTTATGATTCTTTCATTCATTTTTGATTCCTCAGTTGATAGTTCTCTATTGAGTCCTGTAACCCGCTTTCTAATATGGTTATTTAGAGTTATTTATTGTTGGTGGTGTCATGTTACCAGCCCCGACAGTGTTACTTAGATTAGATCCCCTCATCATGAGGTTATTCAGTCATTCCATTTTTAAAAACAGTTGTGACTGTGTCCTTCATGGGTCACTTCAGTTGCAACATCTCAGAAACTGAGGATGCAAAACAATACAGTTTTTTAATATCGTGTAATCATTCCATTGTTAAAAATCTACTATTATGAAATCAGTAATCACTGGATAACAAAGTGTCCCTCATTCTGTGGGCACTGCTTCTGGTACCAATCTCCTACTGTGTCCATTGAACAGCATCCAAATGAGGGATGACAACATCATTATTTATGCAATCAAGTAAGTTAATAATAGGATAGTCCTGCATACTTACCTTTCATAAGATGGAACCCAACTCCAGTGATTGTCATGGAAGTAGTTCTTAGATAATTAAATAATGCCACACGATTAACTCCCAGGGAGGAATGGCCAGACTCCAGTCATGAAGAACAATATCTTCATCGATTTAAATAATTAATATATAAGGAAAAATGATTGAATGATGACATGGTGGTGCACACTTAAATCCCACATGGTGTAGTCAGACTGATCTCTTCCTGAATAATGATTTATTTAATAAATTAAATTGGTTATTATTTTGTTGGCGTTTTATATGAACACTGACAAGATGGCACCAAAGTCCTAAACCTATCGCTGATGTAATGATCTATATACATAGCTACATGATGTAGTAAGGAGATGATGTTACGTCATCAACTCCCAAAATCAGGCTCAAATAGGGACTTAGGGTCCATAACATTATCTGTGTTATAAATATGTTAATAAAATGATGAATTATTAATTAATTTCCTAGTTTAACACTTAAATTTGTAAATGTTGTATTAGATGGTTTGAAGTTGTAAAATTTACTTCCATAAGGAGGCTCAAAACACCAGTGATCACTGAATACATAATGACAGATTTTCTTAATTAAATGAATAAACATTATACAAGTGGATGGTGTTTTATATGTGAAGCCTAAAAGTTGCTCAATACTAAAGAGGCATTGAGTTCTTAATTATAGATTTGAATGAAATAATGAATGAATAAGGAGATAATTTCTCATTAATAACCACTAGAGAGACAACAAAATGATATCAACATAGATTTAAATAAATAAATAAATAATGAAATCACAAGATACAATTAACACCAACAAGGTTGTTCCAGACTCCACTCTTCCTGGAGTAGGAAAAAGACAGATTCGAATACTGAAATAATGAGATAGTTAGATCGTCTGTCACACTTGAGTCACACAAGGTGTCACCACACTTCAGGGTTCACAGATCATATAATTAAATAATTTGTAATTACATCTTTAAATATGTAAGTCATTGACAATTTTTGTATCATCAATCCTGGGCAGACTTGCCAGATATGAAAAAGTATGCTGTCATCACGAATTTTTAAAATTCCTTAAGTTAATCGTCAAATAATCATATTGTATTACGTGATGAATTCTGTTGGACTGACATCATCACCAGTGCCTGAATCTATTTTTGTGTTGCAGCAGGACCTGAGATATTTGGCCCATTCCGGGCATAGCAGTAGTAGCCAAAATGATGATATCAGCTGAAAAGATGGCTGCAGCAGGGGCATCATCAGCATAGCTTAGAGAGAGATGTTCTCTCCGTGTTCTGGGACATCATCCCTTGCTGTGGTGTCTGTAGATGGTGCCGACCTCCTTGTGCCACTTCTTCTTCTAGACGTAGATCACAACTGATGTGAAGATGTGGAGGAAGTGGAGGTATTCAACACCTAGTACCACGATGTCGCCCTAGTGGAGTCGTTTGTACTTCCTCGGAGGACACCATGAATGCTGCTGCACTCCATCATCCAGCATCCCTAGAACTTGTGAGATGCACAACATTCAGAAAATGTTCTGCCCATGACTAAAACTTTCCTTACCTTGTCTCTTGACAGATATTTGCACCCTAATTGTAATCGGTGATGGCATTGTCTGTCATTTAAATAAGATAAAATTAAATAACTCAGTAATAGCTAACTGACACAATAAATAGGGGGATGTAGCATTTTACTGGCAGGGAAGAATGGCCAGACTCCAGTCATGAAGGATGTCATCATCACCAATTGAGTCAATGAATCAAAAAATGTGATGATATTGCACATAACTCCACAAGAGGGAGTTTACAAGTCTCTTCATGGAATCGAGGATTGTTGTTTACATAACTATACAAATATTTACCTTATCTTGGGGATTAACACAGATTGTCAATTTAAATACATTAATTATGTAATTAGATCATCTGTAGCACAAGATTCCAGGTGTCATGGACGATATAATCTATTGTTTTATATAAATAAATAGTTAAACAATAGTTCATGAAACATCATCCATTTCCCTAAGATGGCTCCAAACCAGGCCAATGAACGATGCTGTCGTGATTAATTTAAATATTTTAACTACATAATTGATATTAAGTTGGTCTATAATAAATGCCTCCCAATCACATAACCAGAATTCGCTGATCATGGATTATCTAATGTCCTATTTTAACAATCAAATAACAACATAATCAGAGAATGAAATTGTCTGCCATAATCCAACAATTATCTCTCAGTTGACTCCCACATGATTGTGGGAAACTCCCAGGTTCATCCCTAATTTAATCACAGAGCAGAGTAGTAACATGTTTAAATGCTGAACTGTCATTGTGTATGCAGGGATTTTAGAAGATATCACATAGTTAATATTGGACGGCAGCCTCAAAAGAGATGGACTGAAAATCCAATCTTAAGTTTACTCTAACAAATGGGCTATCACCTTCCTGAAGGAGTAACAATGGCAAACTCACCCTGATGAATAATTGTGAGTCTTATTATCTTTTATTCCATAGTTTACTTCTTAGGGAGAGAGTATTCAAACAAAGACTTTGAACTGTTTCACCACAGACGATGTTCTCTGATGATTACGTAATCTTGAATTTGGTAACCAGTAAAAGCTGTAGGTAACTTCCAGAGGTATGGTAATGACTTATTTAGGTGAATCAAATGCCTCATTAAAATTTCAGGAGATAGTTATCTTGGGAGACTGTAATGTCCCTGATTACATTTCTGCAAGTTGTTTTCTGGTCCTTCGCCCATGATTCCAGGACAGAATGCAAAGCAGGGTTACAGGCAACATTTATGAACCAACATTCTGTCACATTCTAGTTCCCCTCCCACATGCTAAATGAACTAACCTTGCAGCCTCACTTTATTTTCACAAAAAACAAAGCAGGGCTCTTTCTTTGAGTTTTACATATTTACCAGTATCTCAAGCTATAAAATGCCTATAGTGATAAGGGCATGAAAATGAGTCATTGTGCCTCTCATGTACAATGATGAGTATTTTAAACCTGTTTTCTATGCTTCCAATTTTCTAATTTCTAGAATGGAAACAATATAATTAATCGCCTCTACCATAATCCTTTCTCTTTATTGAAAATAAAATAAACTCCTCTTCATTCGCTACCATTAGAGGAGCTTTGATCCCATGTTTCTCAGAGTGGTTTAGATTTGCATTAGGCTAAGGATTAAGGATTTTCAACAGTGTCTTATGTTTCTAGTCATTTTGGATTCCCAATTAATTGTTCTCTATAAAGTCCTGTACCCCACTTTGTAATATGGTTATTTAGAGTGATTGATTGTTGATGGTGTGTAATGTTATCAGTCTGACAGAGTTCATTAGATGAGATTCCCTGATCAGGAGAATATTCAGTTATTCCATTTTTAAAATCGTGGTCACTGTGTCCTTCATGGGTCAGTTCTGTTGCAACATCTCAGAAACTGATGATGCGAAACAGTGCAGTTTTATAAAATCGCGGTAATTATTCGATTGTTAAAAATCTACTATTATGTAATCAGTAATCACTATATAAGGCAGTGTACCCCATTCTCTGGGCACTGCTTCTGGTACCGATCTTCTGCTGTGTCAATCCCACAGCAGCCAAATGATGGATGACACCATCATTACTTACGCCATCAGATAAGTGAATAATTGATAGTCCTCCATATTAACTTTCATAAGATGGAACCAAACTCCAGTGATTGTCAAGAAATAGTACTTAGATAATTGAATAATGCTATGTGATTAACTCCCATGGAGGAATTGGCCCGACTCCACAACGCCTTTATCGATGTAAATAATTGATATATAATGAAAATGATTGAATAATGACATGGTGGTGCATACTTAAATCCCACTGGAGTAGTCAGACTGATTCTTCCTGGAATAATGATGTTTTTAAAAATTAAATTGATAATTAATTAGTGGGCTTTTATATTAACACTGATGAGATGGCACCAAAGTCCTAACCTATCGCTGATGCAAAGATCTAATTATGTAGCAAATAATGAAGTAAATGAGGTAGATATTACATCATCAACTCCCAAAATCTGACTCCAGAAGGGATTGATGTTCCATAACATTACCTGTATTTCAAATATGTAAATAAATGATGAAATATTACTTAATTTCCTTGCTTAACAGTTAAAGAAGTAAGTGTAGCATTAGAGGACATGATGGTCTGGCACAACGATCTCCCTAAGGAGGCTCAAATCCAGTGATCACTGAATACATACTGACAGATTTCATAATTAAATGAATAAACATAACAAGTGGATGTTGTTTTATGCGTGGAGCCTAATTGATTGCTCAATACTGAAGGTCATTGAGTTCTTATCATAGATTTGAACAAAAATGAATGAATAAAGAGATAATTCTCAGAAATCACCCCTAGAGAGATAACAAATAGATATCAACATTGATTTAAAGAAAGGAAGAGAAAAGAAAGGAAGAAAGAAATCACAAGATCAATTTAAACCAACAAGGTGGATCCAGACTCCACTCTTCCTGGAGTAGAAAAAGACAGATTTGAATAATGAAATAATCAGATACTTAGATTGTCTGTCACACTTGAGTCACACAAGCTGGAACAAACTTCAGGGATCACAGATTATATAATGATAGAATTTAATAAACATCTTTAAATATGTAAGACATTGACTTTTTTTTTTATATCTTCAAACCCTGGGCAGATTTGACAGAGATGGAAAGGTATGCCGTCATCAAGGATTTTTAAAATGCCATAAGTTAATCGTCAAAGTAATCATACTGTCTTGCATGATGGATTCTGTTGGCCTGACATCATCACCAGCACCTGAATCTCTGTTGTGGTGCTGGAGGATCTGAGATAATGGGCCCCTTCCTGGCTTAGAAGTAGAAACTAAATGTTGCTATCAGCTGAAAAGAAGGTTGCAGCTGGGGCATCATTAGCACACCTGAGAGAGAGATGTTCTTCCGTGTTCGGGGTCGCCATCCTCTTGCCAGGTCTCAGACATGGTGCTGACCTCCCAGTGCCACTCCTTTTCTAATGGTAGATCACAACCGGTGTGAAAATGTGGAGGAACAGCAGGTAGTCAACAACCAGACTACCATGGCGGCCTTGGTGTAGTCCTTGTTCTTCTCAGATGGCCCGAGCAATCTCTTACCTAATTATCCAGCATCCTTTTTACTATGGAGATGCATAGATCATTCAGAAAAGGTTCTGCCCATGTCTACATCTTTCCTAGCCTTGTTCCTGACAGATATTTGCACACTAACCGAATCGGGGTGAGGGCATTGTCTGTCATTACATAATTTAAAGAATTAAATAAGTCAGTAATAGCTAACTGTCACAATAAATAGGGGGATGTAGCATTTTACTGGCAGGGAAGCTTGGCCAGACGCCAGTAATGAAGGATGTCATCATCCTCAATTGAATCAATGTATCGTAAAATGTGATGATATTGCACATTAACTCCACAAGAGGGGAGCTTTACAGGTCTCTTCATGGAATGGAGGATTTTTGGTCCACATAAATTTATAAATAGTTACATTATCTTGGGTATTAACACAGACTGTTAATTTAAATACTTTAATTATGTAATTAGATGATCTGTGGCACCAGATTCCAAGTGTCATGGATGATATAATCATTGTTTTATATAGTTCAATAATCAAACAATGAGTTCATGTACCATCATCCACTTTCCTAAGGTGGCTCCAAACCAGGCTCTTGGACGATGCTGTCATGATTAATTTAAATATTTTAACTACAATATTATATTAGATGGTCCATAATAATATCTTCCCGCAGCAGAATCCACTGATCATGGATTATCTAATGTCCTATTTTAATAATCAAATAACAACATAATCAGATGATGAAATGGTCTGCCATACTCAATACAACTCACTCTCACTGACTGCCACATGATTGTGGGTAACTCCCAGTTTCACCCCTTATTTAATCAGAGAGCAGAGTGGTAAAATATTTAAATGTTGAACTGCTATTGCGTATGCAGGTTTTTAAATATCTACATATTTTATGTTGGACTTGCTGCCTCAAAGAGGTGTAATGCAATCCAATAATCCCTATGTCTACTTTACAAATGATTATCAACATCCTGGAAGGAGTTAACTGACAACTCATTTTTGATGAATAATTGTGTGTCTTATTTTCTTTGTTTCCAAAGTATTAATTCTTATGAGAGAGAGAATTCATAAAGAGAAGAAATTGAATGTTCTCCTGATAATTAGGTAATATTGAATTTGGTGACCATTAAATGTTGTAGGTAAACTTCCAGAGATTGGCTATGACATGGTTATGGGAATCAAATGCTGTCATTGAAAGTTTTAGGAGATAGATATCTTGGGAGACTGTAATTTCCCATGATAACACTTTCGAAAATGCTCTCGGTTCTTGGCCCATGATAACAGAATACAGAATGCAAGCAGGGTTGCCAGGCAACATTTATGAACCAACATTCTGTCACATTCTAGTGCCCCCCCCACATGCTAAAAGGGAGCATAACTAAAGGTGAACTAACCTTACAGCCTCACTGAGTGCCACAAAAACAAAGCAGGGCTCTTCCTTTTGGGTTGAACATATTTACCTGTCTCTCAAACTACAACATGCCTATAGTGGCATAAGCATGAAAACGAAAGCATCATAATGCCATTCAAGTACAATGATGAGTATTTTAAACCTGTTTTCTATGCCTCAATTTTCTAATTCCTAGAATGGATACAATAAAATGAATCTGCCCCCCCACCTTAAACCTTTTCTGTTTTTTGAAAATAAAATAACCCTCTACATTAATTGCCTTTAGGAGCTTGATCCCCATGTTTTCGCAGCATAGTTTAGATATGAATTGGTCCAGAACAGTGGAAGGACCAGGGCTGGGAGCTAGGCCAGGGAGGGAATTGATAATTGGATAATAATTTAAATTGAAAATAAATTAGTAGGCATTTTATATTAACAATGAGGTAATGGTACTAAAGTCCTAAACATATCGCTGATGTAAAGATCTCTTTATATAGCTAAATGATGAAGTAATGAGATGATGTTACATCAACTCCCAAAATCTGACTCCAAAAAGGGACTTATGGACCATAACATTACCTGTATTTTAAATTCATTAATTAAATGATGAATTATCATTTAATTTCCTAGTTTAACAGTTAAGGAAGTAAGTGTAGTATTAGATGATGTGATGTTCTGGTACCGATGTACTCCCTATGGAGGCTGAAAACTCCAGTGATCACTGAATACATAATGACAGATTTTCATAATAAATGAATAAACTTTAAACCAGTGAATGGTGTTTTAGCGTGAAGCCTAATTGATTGCTCAATACGAAGGGTCATTGAGTTCTTAATCATAGATATGAACAAAAAATGAATGAATAAAGATATTATTTCTTATAATTAACCCCTAGAGAGATAACAAATCATATCAACTTGATTTTAAAGAAAGAAACAAAGAAATCACAAGAGACAATTGAAAACCAACAAGGTGGAACCAGACTCCTCTCTTCCTGGGAGTAGAAAAAGACAGATTTGTATAATGAAATAATCAGATAGTTAGATCGTCTGTCACACTTGAGTCAGACCAGGTGGAACCAAACTTCAGGGATCACAGATTATATAATGAAAGTATTTAATAATTTCATCTTTAAATATGTAAGTCATTGACCTTTTTTGTATCTTCAAATCCTGGGCAGACTAGAAAAAAAGATCTGTATGCTGTCATCAAGGATTTTTAAATGACATAAGTTAATCGTCAGATAATCATACTGTCTTGCATGATAAATTCTGTTGGCCTGACATCATCACCAGCACCTGAATCTCTTATGTGGTGCTGCTGGATCCGAGATCATGGGCCCATTCCTGGCTTAGAAGTAGTAACCAAGATGTTGCTATCAGCTGAAAAGATGGCTGCATCTGGGGCATAATCGCCTTCGAGAGAGAGATCTTCTTCTTCCGTGTTCTAGGCCATCATCCTTGTGCCAGGGTCTTGGAGATGGTGCCGACCTCCTAGTGCCACTACTTTTTCTAATGGTAGATCACAACCGATCTGAATATGTGGAGGAAGAGCAGGTAGTCAACACCCAGACCACCATGCCGGTTGGTGAAGTCCTGTACTTCGAATGGCCCCGAGCAATCTTCTGGACTCAATTATCCAGCATCCTTTTTACTATGGGAGATGCATAGATCATTCAGAAAATGCTGTGTCCATGTCTACATCTTTCCTAGCCTTGTCCCCGAAAGATATTTGCACCTAATCAAATCGGTGATGGCATTGTCTGTCCCCACATAATTTAAAAAATTAAAAATTAATAGTCAGTAATAGCTAACTGTCATAATAAATAGGTGATGTAACATTTTATTGGCAGGGAAGCATGGCCAGACTCCAGTAATGAAGGATGTCATCATCTTCAATTGAATCAATGAATCGTAAAATGTGAAGATATTGCACATTATCTTCACAAGAGGAAGCTTTACAGGTCTCATGGAAAGGGAGGATTTTTGGTTTATAATATATTTACATTATCTTGGGTATTAACACAGATTGTCAATTTAAATACTTTAATTATGTAATTAGATGATCTGTGGCACCAGATTGCAGGTGTCATTGATGACATAATCATTGTTTTATAGAGATAATAATCAAACAATGAGTTCATGTAACATCACCCACTTCCCTAAGGTGGCTCCAAACCAGGCTCTTGGATGATGCTGTCATGATTAACTTAAATATTTTAACTACAAGAATTGATATTTAGATGGTCCATAATAATTGCTTCCAATTTGGGAATCCATTTTCAGATCATGGATTATCTAATGTCCTATTTTAATAATCGAAATAACAACATAATCAGATGATGAAATGGTCGCCATACTCGACACAATTGACTCTCACAGACTCCTACATGATTGGGAAAAACTCCCAAGTTCATCCCTTATTTAATCGGAGAGCAAAGTCATAAAAAGTTTAAATGCTGAAATGTGATTGTGTATGCAGGGTTTTTAGAAGATCCTCAATATTTCATGTTGGACGGCTGGCCCCAAAAAGAGGTGTAATGCAATCCAAAATCTCTAAATCTACTTTAACAATGAATTATCACCATCCTGAAGGGAGTTAACAATGAGAAACTCACCTTTTGATGAATAATTGTTAGTTTTATTATCTTCGTTTCCAAAGTATTAATTCTTAAGAGAGAGAGAATATAGAAGTTTGAAGAAATTGAATGTTCTCTGGTAATTAGGTAATCTAGAATTTGGTAACTAGTAAAAGCTGTAAGGCAAACTTCCAGAGATTTGGACTAGGACTTGATTAGGGGAATTAAATGCTGTCATTGAAAGTTTTAGGAGATAGTTACTCTTGGGAGACTGTGAATGTCCCGTGATAACTTTCGAAGCTGCTCTCTGCTTCTTGGCCCAAGAGAACAGAATACAGAATGCAAGCAGCGCGCCAGGCAACATTTATGAACCAACATTCTGTCACATTCTAGTGCCCCTCCCACATTCTAAAAGGAGCATACCTAAAGATGAACTAACCTTACAGCCTCACTGAGTTTCTCACAAAAACAAAGCAGGGCTCTTTCTTTGGGTTCTACATATTTTCCGTCTGTCAAGCTGCAACATGCCTATAGTGACATAGCATGAAAACGGAAGCATCAAATGCCATTCAGTACAAGGATGAGTATTTTAAACCTTTTTTCTATGCTTCAATTTTCTAATTCCTATTATGGATACAATACAATTAATCGCCTCTACCATAAACCTTTTCTTTTTTTAAAAAAATAAATTACCTCTTCTTTCTCTGCCCTTTAGAGGAGCATGATTCCATGTTTCTCGGCATTGTTTAGAATTGAATTGGTCCACAACAGCTAGGGCGAGGGCCAGGTCCAAGACTGGGCCAGGGCCAGGACCAGGGGCCAAGCACAGCTAGAATTGATAATAAATTGATAATAAATTAAATTGATAATAAATTAGTAGGCATTTTATATTAACACCTGACGAAATGGCACCAAGTTCTAAGCATTTCACTAATGTAAAGATCTGTTTATATAGCTAAATGATGAGTAATGAGATGATGTTACATCTACTCCCAAAATCTGACTCAAAAAAGGACTTATGGTCCATCACATCACCTGTGTTTTAAATTTGTTAATTAAATGATTAATTATCATTTAATTTTCTAGTTTAACAGTTAAGGAAGTAAGCGTAGTATTAGATGATGTGATGGTCTGGCACAATGGACTCCCTAGGGAGTGCTAAAGTTCCAGTGATCACTGAATACATAATGACAGATTTTCATAATTAAATAAACTTTAAACCAGTGAATGGTCTTATATGCGTGTGAAGCCTAAACGATTGCTCAATACTGAAGGGTCATTGGGTGCCCTTAATAATAGATATGTACAAAAAATGAATGAATAAAGAGATAATTTCTCATAATCAACCCCTAGAGAGATAACAAATCGATATCAACATTGATTTAAAGAAAGAAAGGAAGAATAAAAGAAAGAAAGGGAGAAAGAAAGACAGGAAAAAAGAAATCACAAGAGTCAATTTAACACCAACAAGGTGGATCCAGACTCCACTCATCCTGAGTAGAAAAAGACAGATTTGAATAATGAAATAATCAGATAGATAGATTGTCTGTCACATTTTAGTTACACAAGGTGGCACCAATCTTCAGGGATCAGCATATTATATAATAAAAGAATTTAATAATTACATCTTTAAATATGTAAGTCGTTGACCTTTGTATTTCAAATCCTGGGCAGAGTGGACAGACATGGAAATGTATGCTGTCATAAGGATTTTAAAATGCCATAAGTTAATCGTCAGATAATCATACTGTTTTGCATGATGAATTCTATTGCCTGACATCATCACCAGCACCTGGATCTCTGTTGTGGTGCTGCAGGATCTGTGATCATGGGCCCATTCCTGGCTTA
Source organism: Phodopus roborovskii (assembly GCF_943737965.1). Classification (NCBI taxonomy): domain Eukaryota; kingdom Metazoa; phylum Chordata; class Mammalia; order Rodentia; family Cricetidae; genus Phodopus; species Phodopus roborovskii. The sequence continues at coordinate 725 of NW_026126762.1, read as the reverse complement.
GGCAGAACAAGATGTTGCTATCAGCTGAAAAGAAGGCTTTGGCAGGGGCATAACCAGCATATCTGAGAGAGAAATTCTCTTCCGTGTTCTGGGTCGTCATCCTTTTGCCAGTTCTCGGAGATGGTGCCCACCTCCTAGTGCCACTACATCTTCTCACGGTAGATCACAACCGATGTGAAGAAGTGGAGGAACAGCAGGTAGTCAACAACCAAGGACCACCGTGCCGGCCTTGGTGAAGTTCTGTACTCTCAGAGGGTACAGTGCAACCTCCTGGACTCAATCACCCAGCATCCCTAGGACTCAGTGAGATGCATAGATCATTCAGAAAATGCTCTGCCCATGTCCACAACTTTCCTAACCTTGTCCCTCGACAGATATTTGCTACCTAATTGTAATCCGTGATGGTCCTGTCTGTCGCTGTGACATGAATTTAAAGAATTAAATAAGTCAGTAATAGCTATTGTCAGCAACAATATGTGATCCATCATTTTACTGGCAGGGAAGCATGGCCAGACTCCAGTATGAAGAATGTCATCGTCATCTATTGAGTCAATGAATCATAAAATGAAGATTTTGCATATTATCTCCACAAGAGGGAGCTTTACAGTTATCATGGAATGGAGGATTGTTGTTTACATAACTATACAAATATTTACATTATCTTGGGTATTAACCCAGATTATTATCAATTTAAATACATTAATTATGTAATTAGATGATCTGTA